>NW_010108889.1:0-26579 GCF_000699245.1 Pterocles gutturalis
CATTCTACGATTCTATGATTCTATATATTTATTATACTGATGCTATGTTACTCTGTATTGACTTAGGACATCATTTAAAGCCTTTGGAGGCAATGAAAATTCTCCAATTGACTTCAAATAGCTTTGGATCCAGTTACAAGGTTCTTATACCCTTCTGTAATGAACTGCAAACTAAAACTTTGCTTCAAACAAAAGATCTCAGCAATTGCAGTATACTTACTTAAAATACAAGTGTGCTTTAGAGTATAAACGACTATTCAAACAGGAGACAGCTTTAGAATACAGTGAATGTTGGCACGAACTTATCTCTTATCTCTGCGGAGACAATATCAGCATTTGAGCATTTTAAAAATCACAGCAAGCCTTTCTTTTAATAATTTCGTTTAACAGATTAGTGAGCATGGAAGACCTGCTGGGACAGTCAGCAGAAAACTAAATGGAAATTGATCGCTGCCCTGCCACAGACCTGCTAGGTATCCTTGGCCAGTCACTGTATTTGTACATCAATCTCCCGTCATGATAGAGTAGGTATATAAATACACCGTTTTCCAAAATAAGCAGGGGACTTAAGACCCTGAATCACACTCTTCAGCTGAGATCTTCTCAAGGGTTTCAGCTCCCGTCATGCTCAGCTGGCCTTCAGCTAAGGCTTGACCCTCCCTCTCATGGGACACAGGGAGAGAGCAGCACGTTCTACCCTGGTGATACCCCAGGAAGCTT
Source organism: Pterocles gutturalis (assembly GCF_000699245.1). Lineage (NCBI taxonomy): Eukaryota > Metazoa > Chordata > Aves > Pterocliformes > Pteroclidae > Pterocles > Pterocles gutturalis. The sequence goes on from NW_010108889.1 coordinate 721, forward strand.
CAAGCGAAGCTGACCCTGTGTAGCTCCCCTGCACAGTCTAGAATCACGTCAAGGAAAACGCAGCCAGCATTATTCTATGATTAGGCAGAGGTAACTCTCATGTGGGCTGAAAGCCAAGCAGCCGTGTCAGCACAACGCTGGATCTCTGCCAATACACATCTCTGAGTGATCTGGCCCTTGGGGGAGCTTCAGCTAGAAGATGTCTCCCTGCCGCTGTGGTGGTGGGAGAAAGAGGGGTTTGGTAATGACGGCTCAGGGGCATTCTGAAATCCTCCTTTGTGTAAATTGGTTGTACTGGTTGAAACACTGTTCAAAGCCCTTCAGCCCAATGGTTCTGTTGGATGGAAGCTGTCACTCAGCCCTCACTGCCAAACAGTCCCTTGTGTCTGGACCACCACAGGGGTGACCTACAGCATTACCTTTGATTAGGACTGGCAACAAAGACCTGTATTGCGAACAGGCTATCACCAGTGCTTTGCCTAATTATTGTGGTACCCTGCAGCCAAGATTCCTCCTAAGGAAGAGAATCAACCACCTTTCTCCCTGCACTCCTTCAGCAATGAGAGAGAAATCCTGCATCCCAGTGTGCTGCACTCCTGTCTGCTGACACCCTGGGTGGGACTTGCAATAACAGGCTTAAATCACAGCAGGGGGGATTTAGGCTAGATCTCAGGAAAAAAATGCTAACAGTGAGAACAACAGACACCAACACAGATTGAGAAGGTGCAATTGCTGTCACTAGTGACTTTTAAAAAGGAGTAAAATAGCTACATTTAGCAGGGATATGGACTAGATGGCTTGCTGAGACCCCTTCCTCTGATGCAAAGCAGAAAAAACGGTCAGTAATGAGAAAAGCATGCAGGAGATGCTTACCGATTGGTGTGAGAATTGCAATGCATGAACCAGCTGCGGTTGTTGTCAACGTACATGGCCCATGCCTTGTCATCCTTGCCTAGCATCATGTCCTTGACGACGTTAATCCTGGCAATGCCAAAGGCTGGATCCGGATGGTTGTCATACCGGTCCACATGCAGTTCCCAGTAATGCACGCCCTTGGAGAAGGCTGCTGTGCCTAGAACAACCCGATCATCATAGCTGTTGCAGGTGGCAGTCTGGTTGTCATTCGACAGCACTATGTCTCTGTGAGCTGAGGAGGGGTCGAAGGTGAACCACGCCACTGTGGAAGGGGAAAAGGAAAGGCAGCATTACAGCAAGAATGGGCTGAGTTCAAGTGTTGTCTGCTTTTCTTCTATTAGGAGAATGAGATTCTGCCTTCCTAAAGACCCCACTGCACTCTCAGGTAATAAAGACAATCTTTCTGTGTTACTGTAAGCAGCTACACAAGATTGCTCTGTGCCGGTACTCTGCTGTTTTTCAGCTCAGAAGTGCTTTATATTATCTGTGCTTGTTCCTCTGAATGTAAGCTGCTAAGGGCAGTGACTTTCTGTTCTCACAGACTAACAAGAAAGTCATTGAGGAGACAAAGGCTTCTCCAGGATATGGCAACTGCACACACAGGTGAATTGGTTCAGGATTGCCTTTAATGGAAATGGAGTTCTACCGTGTCCGTGCTGGTTAGCACTGACTTTGCTAGTTTATCAAAGGGGAAAAAAAGGAAAAGAAATAAAAAACAAACCAAAAAACAGAAAAAGCTCTTAAAGTATAAATATTTTAAACTGGCCTATTTTGGCAACACAGCATAAAAGTGGAAGTGGTAATTGAATACATTTTTTTATTCATTACAACATCATTAGTGATGCCCATATGGATGTCAAGTATAATTACAGAGGAACAAGCATGAATTCCCACTTCTGTATTGTCAAACCTTGGTGTGAAATTGAAGCAGTAGTGAAGAAAAAAGGCAAATTCCAAAGATATATAGGGAAGTGGATACAGAGTGGTACACAAATGTCCCATGTGTTGCATAATGGCTTCTGCATACTAAAGGAAATAAGAATCTTAGACCCCAGACTTCTACAGCCAAATAAAATTGCACTATTTGAAACCTGAAGTGTTACTGATAATGGAAAATCTCCAAAAGTGCTAGGAGTAGTGCTCAGTCTCTGTGCATGCTCAGTTCCTGGCCTCTCCATTCAGATGATCCAAAATCTCCATTCCAGCAACTGCCAAAGATATTAGTGGGTATAAAAGGATGCATGTGTCCTGACACTGAGACCTGCAGCTTTTCACTTAGAAACTGGCAAAAACCCAACTCACCATCTGACGTCTGTAAAATAACTGTCTTGCTGTAAGGACCAACTCCCGATGAGTTGAAAGCTTTGACTCTTGCATTATAGGTGCTGTTGAAATGAAGGCCATCGATGGTGCAGAGAGTCTCCTTGCCAACATATACTTCCTAAACATTCCCCCAAAAAAAAGGAGAGAGAGAAAGAGGGCCATAGTTTCACTGTTTCTCTGTGCCTTGTGATCACATGTTAAGACTCCTAAATATAAACCACAAGTGAAGAGCTTCTCATTGCTTCCCAGGATGTAGAAGTTATGCTGTTATAACACAGACAGCCACAGGAGTGGAGACATCAAGTATGGTTAGCAGTAGAGACATTAAAGTGAAGATGAAGCTGGAGGGGTACAGCAGTAAAGGACAACACAAATAGATCTTAATTTTTTTTCCTCTTTTCCTAAACATCTACGCCAAAACACTATTTTGGATTGTAGTCCCAGTGTCTGACCCACTGTGACCATTCTTATATTTATGTAGGACCAAAAAAGGAGGGTGTGGAAGAATAAAAAACACCAAGTAGGCACAGTTTTATTATGTTGGAAAGGTTGTCTCATGCCTGTGCTACAATATAATTTTGAAACCCACAAACACAGAGCCAGAAGAAACTGGTCTCCTAAAGATTAGGATTGCATGCATCACATGATGAAACAGCAACTAAACAACAGAGACATCACAGAAGTCTGCAAAGATTTATTAAACAGCAAGCACTTGTGTAATGCGAAATATTTCAGGAGGAGGAACATCTAGGCAGACTAATGAAGAGGATCAGTCAGGCTGGATGAGTCTTTGAGCAACCTGGTCTAGTGGGAGGTGTCCCTGCCCATGGCAGGGGGGTTGGAACTCAATGTTCTTTAAGGTCCCTTCCAACCCAAACTGTTCTACGATTCTATGATGATTATGCAGTCTATGATTAACTGAAAGAAGCCTAGAAACCTCATGTTTTATTGGAAAACTGAACAAAGCAACAGAAAATGACAGAAAAGGAAAAAATCCTGTCTCAGCAACAGGTTGAAAGCCACAATTCCTTTCCACCTCCAATTTCTCCGATTCTGTGAAATCCATAGATTTATGGTAGCAAAGGCCCTAAAGAGCTTAAGGCTGTGACAAAGCAGACCCCTCAGGCCCTTGTTCAGTTAAGACACTTAAGTATATGCCCAAGAGTAGTGCCGTTGATTAAGGCTCTCTGATACAAACCTAAAGTGAATTAAGGACGTGATGAATAAGAAAGGGATTGCTTAACTTTACAGCGGGCCATGTGTTTGTCCACTTTGCTACTATGGCAGCTGCTACAAATAACAAAATCTCTTTGGTCCTGAGTTAGCTGATGATCTCTCATGGAGAGAAAGAAGAGTTTTAATAGAATAGATAAATTTATCTCCATGTTATAACACACGCTGTCTGTGCAAAAAGTTGTGTTTGCAGGATAACTAACATTTTCTAATCCATTTCATATTTTTACCACTGTTCGTTGCTTGCGTTTATTCAGATTGATGCTCTCTGCTACGATGGGAGACAAAAGCTGTTCTTTAAATCCACCCATCAAATACGAATGAAGTGCAGCCAGTGTCATTGCTTTCAGATATATAATCCTTCATGAAAAGGGTCAGCAAACTCTTACTGAAATGGCATTGCTGAGAAGCCTGCAGTTTATCTTTCAGTGGGTAAAACTGAGGGTGTTTCTCTAGAGCAAGCAAAGCATTCCCTGAGAAGTTGTCATGCTATATTTTTAAGGATTGAGATGGGTTTGTATCTTTTCCAATCCAAAATCTTGACATGGCAGTGCTGGCAGTCCTGAAACTTTTGACAGTTACAAAACTCCCTCCACAAATGAGCATGGATATACACCAGCCGGAAATCTTGTTTATTCACAACTATTAATTTAGATGTGAATAGCACTTGAAAAAGCTTACCCAAGACACTGGAATTCAAAACGCCTTGTTCCTAACTCTTCCTTTATCATGCACTGATAACACTCTTACCTACTAATATTAACTATATCGGCCACTCCCAGCAGCCGTTCACAACGGTACCCTTACACACTTCCAGCAGTGGAGACCAGCCTCTTCAAACCCATGTGAAATGATACTTGGACTAGGGAACTGAGGAGACCTTACAGAAAAACTGTGCCCTCTTCAAAATGCCCTTCCAAGACTGCTGTCTCTTCTAAGGAGGGGCGTCCAAACCAGGTGCCTTTGCTTGCCATGGGTGCAGCAGTTTGGCACAGGGAGGCAGTTCCTTAGGTGGACCCATGCCAGGCCATTTTCTGCTTGAGAAAGATTTAAGTTTCCATTGGGAAGCCAGCTTGCAGCTCCCAAACAAATGCCATCACATGTTTTTGGCAAAATTTTCCATTTGTGAAGAGAGCAGCTGTACTCCACCGTGATCTCCAGATGCTTTCAAGGCACCAGCCCTTAGGGAATGCCCTGGGCCAGCCTGGTCGTTGAGCAACAGGAGCATGAAGCCTGCCTGAGGAGGAAGGCCTGCAGGCTTCCAGCAGGACGTGGCTGGCAGAAAGTTGATTTAGTTATTTCTGTAGTTTGTTTATCGGGATATGTCAAGAAGGGTCGGGAGTCTCTAAATACCCTGCACCTGCAGGCAGGAGCAAGGGGTTGTGGCATCCCCCTGAGGGTCTGTAAGGACAGCACTCAGGATGCCTTCCCATACTCACCAACCCCATCGCAGCATGTCTGCAGAAAGCTTCCACCAGCCTGATCTCATCCAATCCCAGAGAAAAGATTTAGAAATCCCATATTTTTATGCAGGATCTAATTTTTTTACTCATAAAACCATGAAAAATTGAGTTGTATTTCTGAACCAATAATCTCAGCTGTTGAAACAGGGTGCTATGAACAGACAAGAGTAGGGCCTTCAAATAAATCTCTGGTTTATGGAATGAACCACCTTCAGCTCCTGTCAGCTAGTAAGGGATTTTCTGCTCTGATATGCTCCAGGGGGACCTCAAGGCCCTCTTTGCCAGAGCCCCAAGAATAACTTCAACCAAAATTCCTACCCAGGTTGGGGATCCTTCTAATAATTAGCCTCTGCATTTCTTTCTACATCCCTGTGATGGAAGCAGGGATGTTCTGACAATCCATGTCTTCCCTAGCCCCTCTCCCCACCCTCAGACAGACACAAATCCATATCCTGAGGAAACTCACATACAAAGAAACACAAATACATGCTGAATGAAATTCTCACTCGGAATTGGCCACCATCTCCATCATCAAGTTCCAAGATATAACCCTCCACTGGGTTGTGGCTCAAAGGTGGCATCCTCCAGGCCAATGTCACACTGTTGTTTCTGGTGCAACACTTCTCCAGCTGCAGTAACGGGACGGGTGGCACTGTAACGGGAACTGGGTACAGATTAGTGTAGGTCTGCCCTACCCCATTAGTCTGGGCCGCGGGCGGTATGGCGACCGCTCACCTCCCTCCCCTTGCAGGCGAGTTAATATTTGTTAGGAAGAGGGTCCGATCCCTTCATTGAAACAAAAGGCAGTAAAAATGATATAACAAAATGTCATTCCTTGGTTAGACAAATCATTTCACTGATATACGTAAACAGAAATATATCTGGATTCTGGTGCTTCTGGTGCCTCCTAAGAACTACAATCTGGGGACCTTGTGCCTGGTTTCCTTCCCGGGGTCACTGGCTGGAAGAGTTTTTTCTCACTCTAGAGCACTTGGTCCCCACTGTACCCAAAAGTAGAGGAAACAGCGGTGGCAGGGGGTGTCTTGGGCCACGGGGCAGAATGGGAGACACAGTGCTGCCAGTAAGCCCACACATTAATGAAGAATTGGGTTATTAACCAGCAGAGCAGCCACTCCTCCAGCACAGCAGTGAGATAGAGCCTGAACTCTACCTACAGCAGGAAAACAGTTCTTCACAAGAGGGTTGGGTTTTTTTACATTTAATCTAACATATCACCCCTCTTCCCGCTCAGTTTTTCATCAAAAACACCTTGGATATGTTAAGCTTATGGCAGCCATACTTAAAAGAAACTGTTGAATAAAATGATTCCATTTGTAGATTTTGTCTAAATCTTTTGGTTCAGGTAGCAAAAGGAACTTCTGCACCACAGGAGACTGCTGGTGGCAGTTATCTACCAACGTGTCTTTTTAGTGACTCACTCAGGAGAAACACCAAGAGACTCTTGACCAGACCAGCATCTTAAAAATAAAATTAAATAGTAAAACATTCAGCCACACCTCTATGGGAAAGAGGCCTCCACCACACCTTCTCTGCTAAACACAGCTAAAGTCTCACTGTTCACTCTTTGCTGGAAATTATAAAGTGAAAATCCAGTCTTTTGGAGAGATCTGGCATGTATCTTACACCCTGTTGAAATCACACAGGTTAAGAGGGATGTAAGTGATGCATCAAGCCTGCCTGGTCTTCTGCCCAAGGCTGAATTTCACCATTCAGGACATTTCTCAGAGCTCAATCGTGTTGTACAAGGAGCTGAGTGCTCTGAGCATTCATTGACTTAGCTCTTAACAATGTCAGTTTGCTCTTCTTTCATCTACTCTGCTTTGAGCCTCTCGTGTTTATTTTCCTGCCTCCGTCTGCATGAGAGCTAAGCCCTTGAGCTGTTCCTTTCGCTCTATTTTACCTCACCAGATAAAAGAGGACTGTTTGCGTTTTGTGTACCAAGCATCCTGTGGAAAAGTGGACGCTACCATGTGACAGGGCTGAAGCTTCACCCCCACTTTGGAAGTGACACGAAAGTCAACATCACACTTGTGATAAACAGTGCAGAAGGTACTGTGGCTTTCCACTGGCATTATCCATCACCCAGCAAACGCAGATGCTTGTTAGCCCAGAAGAATGACTGTGGTCTGAAACAAAAGAGCTTCATAAATTAGCTCTTGAAGGTTTTTCCGTGAAAAGAGAAAAAAAAGCCTTGTTCCTATTCCTTGATATTTAAGGATGATTCAGAGGGTGTAATAAATAAACACCTGCTTGTTTTTTCACATGGAAAGTAGACATTTCTCTAGGGGACACCGTGTCTGAAGAAGTAACAGAAATGTGACATTACAAGAGTCAAAATCCTGAAAACAAGGAATTCAGAGGTAATGGGATGTTTTAAGTGAACCATTTTAAGTTTGGGGGTTTGGTTGTGTTTCTTAGTCTGTGTACTTCCAGTGACTGATGAGCTGGGGAGAAGATAGGGCTGTATCAGTCATCCACACTCCTGCCACTTTAGCTAACTGCTTAACCCTCTCAGGAGGCATTCGCTGGGTCCTCCCCACTTCTGAGACTCCCTCTGGCAAAACTGGGTGAAAACCTAATTCCTGAAGTTTATAAAGTGCAAAATAGACCACACCACCTCATCTCTGAAGAGATCACCAAACTCTCCAACCCCCTGCAAAAATTTCCTAGGAACACTGATGGGAGGATTTCAGGGACTGTTCACATAATGCACAACACTGAAAAAAAAGAGCAGAATTTTGGGGGGAGGGTAAGTGTTTTAGGAGTCCCTTGTAATTATGGAAACAGGAATGATTAGAATACATTTTCATTCAGTAAAGTGCTGTTCCCACTTCCCAGGTGCAGTGTGAATTTTGGCTGTACGCGTGAGAGTCACACATAGTCTGGGGAAGTGCCTGGGCTTCTTTACTGTGTCACTGGACATTTAAGTTTTTGTGAGTAATCTTTATCAGCCTCCTACTCCCTTTGGGCCAGCCTGTGGCCTGAACTGCACAACTACAGCAGCTGAAGGAGAGGTAAGATGCTCCCACCAAGCAGCTGTGGAGCTTTGCTGGATGTGCCTGCCCTCCTGCCTCCTCCCATGGATGTGGATGGGCATAGATTTGCCTTGATCTCAGATTCCCTCTGGGAGATGAAAAGGTGAACACTTGTTGTAAAAGTCATAGGAAAGTGCAAAGCAAGTTGAATAATCAGGACACTGGGATATACTTCATAGTGAAGAGCAAAGGCACAGGACTAAGAAAAGAAAAAAATAGGCTAACTGTCCAAAAAAAAAGAAGACTCAGATGTTAATTTACAGTGCTGTCCCACTTCTTATTCAACTTAAAGTCCTCTAGAGATTTTTTGAAGGAAAAAATTAAAAATACAAAGGGAGAAATGATACTGCATTGGCACAGCAAGACCTTAAATGAGTCTGAATGATGTCCTGATATTTTAAAAGTGTTTCATGTGGGTCACAGCTGAAAAATGTGATACTGATATCTCAAGTCAACTCAGCAGTTTCAAAAACACATTGCTCAATGCATCTCACAGCTGGTCTCCTTGCAGGGTAGAGCAGGGCTGCTCGAAGATGTTGTCTGGTATTTGTCCTCTTTACAAGCAAGTTGTGCAACAATGCCCTCCACCCTCCCAGATTAATTTTTAAAGGACTAAATGCAGTGAAAGAATGGGATCCTCAGAAATATGAAGACTTTGACCTCCTCCAAAACTGCAGTATGGCACTGAAATAGCCTGAGTCACTCCTGTAGCAAGTGCCCTACAAACAGCATCATTGAGAGAGAAGGAGAGACCACAGGCAAAGACCTGGGTCTGTGATGCAGGGCAGAGAGAACCAGGGACAAAGCCTACAATGAAACAGTTACTCTTTCATCATGTGCAGCTCATGTCTGGAAAAGCAGAGATTTGCAGCAGGAGATGTGTCTGGAGAATCTTCGTGAACTGGTTTGCAGAAGAGGGAAGGATTCACTCCTGACAAGGAGAAGGGGCATATGAGTAAACATTCAGAGGTGGTACAGAAAACTAGAGAGCAGCTATATTTTTTCCTATTTTGTACTTAGTCTCTCTTTTGCAACAAACCAAGATTGTAGGACAGTTCCAGCTGCTTGAACAAAACCAACCTGGAACACGTATTTTCCTGTACCCATAGCTTGAACTGAGGAAATGTGAGGTACACATTGAGTCAGTCATCAAAGAAGACAGGAATTTTGTGCCAAGACACTCAGAAAAAGCAACAGAGAGAAGAAAACACACAGAGAAAAGGGATCTGGGAAAGCTCAAAATGCCAGCAATTACTAGAACTGTGTGTGTGTCTCAGCAGGTCAGCTAGCCCGGGGAGTGTGGGACTCTTGCCCAAGGGCTATCAGTGAGACCCTTTGGTCAACATGTCTGCATGACTTCTGCACCTGTCACATTTCTGCACATTTAATTTGTTACCAAATTGTTTTTTCTTTCTGTAAAAAAAACCCCATATCTTTATTTATTGAGATTAGCTTTAGACATGGGTTTATACAGCATCCACCAGTAAGGTACATGAACAAGTCATCAAAGCAAATGTAATGTGATTTGTTCTCATTTTCATTCTTCTTTGTCTAACACAGTGAATCAATGTTTACTTACAAGCATGCTTTCACTCTAAATGACCCATGCAAGCTCACTGAGGTTGAATGAGGCCAGAGTTTGAAAAAAAATACAGAAATTCAGTCATGCACTAAGCATCGATAACAATAGTACAGACCTTACATTGCAAAGCTTTTGGAACAAAACAACTTGCAGTTGGAAAAGCCATGCTGGCCCTATTCTCCAGGGTTTCCCCAAAACTCCCTTTACAGGTCATCTCTGATGTCTTTAATGCATCTAGTCTTGTCAGATCGACCAGTACAGTAACTTAATAACACTCCCCTCAAGACCAACATTTGGCAAAGACTGATGACTTGTTGGTGTACTGGCGTAGGTAGGATTGGAGAAAGAGGAGCAGATGTGAAGAGACACATAGATTTTTCTTTGTGAAATTGGAGGCTCAGAAATGTACAAGTCCTGATGGTGATAAATAGCAAAACATCGCCCTGCAACACCAGCTTCTCCTCACAGTCAGCAATGCGATGTTCCCAGTCAGCCTGGGTGCTCACTGCTGAAATGCTGAGTTGTTTACTTTGGGGTACCTGCATTTCTAGATGCAAGACCACTGTGCGTGAGAAGATAATGCAAAGCTGGTTGAAGTCATGGAAGCAAAGTTCAAAAAAAATGCCAAAGTGTCAGACTGAGCAGTTAAGATGCAAACAGATTTGCAGTCAGAAACTGAAAAATATAAATACACCTCTATATACTAAACAATCCTCAGTGCCTGGGACCAGTTGGTGGCTTGTAGTGCTTGAGCACACAGTGGTGTGAGGAGGAATAATGCAGTCCCTTATGAAGGAACAGTGGCCAGGACAAATGGCATTTCCACCATTCTTTGCATGGCGTGTAAATGGTCATACCATCTGCGCTGACCAACCTGATGGGACATACAGCAGGTACTCCATGGTCAAGGTCAAGGTAGCTCAAGGAAAAGCCCTTCCTGAGGTCTAACTGTTAAGATGCACCTGGGGAGCAAAGCCCAAGGGTGTTTGTAAGCTCTCCACAGACTTGGGCAGAAGCAGTCCTGTCCTCTGCTCCTCAGACCATGTCTAGCTCAGTACCAGAGCTGCACTGCAATTGTATGATAAATGAGAGCATCAGCAGACAGCACTATCTTTCATAAAGCTTCAGCGAATCTGGCTCAGTTAAAATCTCTAAGTCTTCAAGCTTAAAGCCAGATGAATCTCCAAAAGCCAAATACCTAAGCCTCTCTCACCTCAAGTGACCTGTGGTTAATTAGCAATCTAAGTGGATAGTTTAACTAAATTCTTTGTATGTTCGGGAAGGAGAGTGGCGGAAGATTAGTATGAAATATATTTAACAATAAGTATGGCGAGCATTAAATATAACCGATTTAAACAGACAAGTGCAGGCAATATTCAGAGAAGTTTTATCAGTGATACTCTTTCTTTCTCAACTCCCACCTTCCTGGCTGTTAACTTTTCAAAGGAGCAGTTCACAGGTGTTTTTGAGTAATTCTAATTCAGCCCATTTATGCCAAGATGCAAACCCTTCTTGGTGAGCACGCTTTGGCCTTTCCCTGTCTCTCCTTGTTTCTCCACATAATTATCTGCCAAATTATCCACTCTAATAACTTCACCTTGGGTCTCTCAGGTTCAGAATTAGGCCCAGAGAGGACAGATAAACTGAACAAAAATCTTTATGGTTGCTTGGAGTAAAAAAAAAAGCACATCCGGCATCACAACACGATTATCCTTAACTCATTCATCGACTTCTGGCAGCCTCTACTCTGTCACCCACGTGTATAATTAAGGCTTGAATCACCACTGAGGGAAGCTAATGGCATCGTTCCCAGGGACCACAACAGCCTTCAAATCTAGCTGGTCTATGGATCTGTCTAATTCTGATGCAGTTCTCATCCTGCTCCATACAAACCAAGCTCACTAAAAACGCATGATGGTTTCTTTTTTTTTGCCAATGGCATCTACTATTCATCAACTTCTGCTTTCAAATACCTTTTTTAACCTCCTTTCCCTTCTCATTCAGATACCTGGAACCAAGGAAGGATACAGAGCTACTTTTCCCTGGTGAATCTCTGCCTCACAATTTTTTTTAAGCTGTGCACTGTTCACAGCACAGTCCAGATATGTCAAAGCAGGTTTTTTTCCACATTCAAGCATAAGGGGAGAGAGAACATTTATTTACTACTTCAGCTGCTCCTGACAAGATAGAGGTAACTGGTATTTTGAATTAACTATGTGAAATCTAGGAATTCCGTAAAATGGCATAAAGTTTCATGCAGCCAATGTCCTTTTAATCTTCAGAGCTGATAGACAGCCCTACTGTGAATAATTTATCTTTTCGAATGTTTAACTGAACCTGGTATCTCTGTCTTAGCTTGTTCAGGTCACTGTATGTGAGGTGAGCACACCTTTCTAGGAGACAAGTAGTAATCTGATTTTGCTTGAAAACCTTTTAAAACCCTCCAGCAATTGCAACTCATTCCTCTTTCCTCCCTCAATGTCCCCCTTCTTCCCAGCACCATTTTAACACATGCATGAAAACTGAAAAAATAAAATCATAAAAGCTCACCCCTACATTTCATCTGAATAAAATCCAGCTGGTGGATCGACTGCAGTAAAGGTTCGCTATCCAGAGTCAAGTCAAACTCAGCAGACACTTTTGGCTCCAAGGCTCCTTTGACCCACTGTTCCTGAGATACCTGAACACGCTTGATTAAAGCATCCGAAATCTGAAAGAGAGTATCAGGCTTATAACGAAACGGCAGATGCGCACATTAAAAGTGACAGCACGCCTGAGAGATAGATACAGCACAATGAAATTGGGAATATGACAGCATGACAGCTGAGACGGGATCTGGTAGTTTTGGGATGAGTTCCATGTATGTTGCATCCTTTCGTCTCATCTTTTCAAAACAAATCTCATCTTAGGGTAGGAAAGTAAAAACTGCATTTATATAGCCTGTTAAGATTATGCTACATATCATGCCTCTGAATGACACATACACTTCTGCACTCTGTTCTCTGATATGCACAGTCTAGTTTTGCTCTCCTGTTTAAAAAGCAGTTGCACAAAGACAGGCTTAAATGTTAAAGGGTCTCTCCATTCAGCAGAGATGATGCAGTGGATGAAAACTGAAAGGAGTAAAAAGATCAAATGGAAAGGAAGGTGTATATTTCTCACAGTGAGGGTGATAAGTTGTTAGATTTCCAAAGAATATGATGGATTTTCTATCATTACATCAAAACTGAATTTCATTCTTGAAGCTTTGCTCTAGCTCAGCCCACAGACAGCTAGGCCAAAAGTCAGAAAAAGATGATCACAACAGACTCGTCTGGAAGTGAAATCCCGGCTCTGTGGAAATCAATGAACACAACTGTCCTTGAGCTCCCTGAAGTGGCCGTTTGGATATCTGGAGTCCTTCCCAGTGAGCTCCCTGTAAATCACAGGGAGCAAGATGTTCTTCTGGAAAGGTCACAGAGAGTTTTCTTGATTTGCAGGAGTTCAGATACCTTTCCTCTTTACTGTTACTGGAAGACACTCCTGTCTGAGCCCTGCATCCACAGCTGCTAATCAGTCTGTGCAGTAAGTGGAGAAGCATCTTACAGCCTTCCTACAGCCTTGGGGTCACTTACTGGGATGCTGGATCCCTTGGCTGTGTTTCAATGTCCTGGCTGCAGAGGCAGTTGCTTTAAGTAATGCAGTGTCTCAATGTTTGCTGGTTGCCTTGAAAGAATCGTTAGATAAGCCACAAAAAGGTAAAAACAAAAGTATTTTTTTATAAAAGGTGACTAAGCCACAAAGGTTACAGGAAATGTAAGGTGAAATGAAAACAAAGCATGTATCTAGCTAGCATGTAGATAAGACCTAAAGGTTTTATTTGTCCCGCGGTATCCAACTGACAGCCTGCTTAGATCTGTGTAGTCTTGAGATTAATGTACACCACACATTCCCCATTCTTGCTTGAGACCAGACGTGACAGTAACAATCAATCTGGAGTGCTAATAGGTTTAAGTTGGCTAATTCTCATCCTGTTTTTTAGGGATGCTGTGACAGCCCCCTGACACTCATGCATTCATGTGTGCAGTGTGCCCTGTTCAGCTGACAGCCATGTGTAGATCATTCTGTCTGATGTGCCTTTCTTCTCAGGTAATTAATAAGGCAGCAAAACTAATAGGGCAAAATAAAACAATTAATAAAAGATTAATAAATAGATTAATTAGGCAAAATAAATAATTGGATAACAAAACTGTTATGTTTTATCTCTTCAATAGATGCTTTCACTGCTTCCACCTAAGAACCAATATCCTGCAAATTAAGGCAATTGTTGGCTAGGCCATATTTTGCAAAGAGGGGGTACCTGGGTCATCTGCTACAAAACAGGTCTTGTAGCCCTGTGAGGTGAAACAACCCCAGTGAAGCGAAGCTGCACGCAAGCCCTTAAGTCTGGATTTCCTCATAGGGGAGATGTTGAAAAGACTCTTTCACACAGGAAAGAGTAACGCAAAAGGGAGAAGCAAATTGATCAGAGAGCTCTGCGAGTCCCTGTGTTGGGTCTCTCCGCTGAGAATAAAATAATATTCTGCAGAAAGTTATCATTAACTGTGTAGCATTTCTCTTTTGGCCCAGAAAGAAGGGCTGGCAAGAGGAAAGACGTCAGCAGTCAGGGGTATAATCGCTAACTCCACACCTCGGTCAGAGCATGGCTGTTCAAAGCCATCCCTTCACTGGGACGTCCATGTGGTCAACGGGCCTCCTGAGCTTTTAGACAGGGCTAACAGGAGTTAAGGTGAGCCTGCCTTGGTGGTGGAAGAGGCTTCTCAACAAAGCCATCCATTTTTAGATTTAACATCTTGTCTTTTTTTTTCCCCCCCAGAACATCAGAAATAGAAATACCTGTAAAAACCCAGAGGGATCATTTTCTTTGATAACTTCTAGGCAGTACTCCATAAGCCCCGTTGACTGGCGTAGCTTCAGTGTACAGTGATTTATCTGGTCCCAAACAACCTAGAAAACAAGCATCAGTACATATCTGATGACTGCCTCAGCTTACAGTGAACTGTATAAGATTATTTCAGAAGAGACAACGAATGGAAAAGTGCGTTAAAGCTATGCTTAATTTAGCTGCCATATGGCCATTGCCATATCTCCATCAGCTACACTCACTTGCTCTGTATTGCAAACACTGATAATTAGCTTGGCAAAATGTTGTGCACAGTGAATCTCAATTTTCAGAGCAGATTAATTGCTCAAAGATCAAGCTTGCTTGGGGCAGAAAGAGCACAGAATATGTTTCTGCATTTACAGTATTCACATTTACAATCACACTTGCACTAAAATCTGAGCTTTTAAAAATCCCTTCACTTAAAAGACAAATATAGACGATTACTGCAGGAGTGGTTTCTTGCAGATTATACTCTACCATTCTCTTCACAATTCACCATTGACCCTGCTCTGCTTAAGGATGCATTGCTGGGATTAAGAAATAAAAAAGCTGCATCTCATTTTTCCAGATTTTGGACTTTATTCTGCTGCCATGTGGATAGAGACTAGGCCTAATAGCACTGCATTCGATAGCACAATTCCTGAGGTACAACAGCCTAACAGGAGTAAACTCCAGGATTAGCTGTGCTGTTAGCAATATGCCCTAAGTGTCAGTTCTTGTTAAGCATGAGGTTTTTTTTCAGTGCTGATCTCGGGTAGATTTTATTCATTGTCTGTCATGTAAGATTCTTCATTTCAGTTTTTCTTTCTGTCTTAGAAACTGTTACTGTTACTGACACTATAATACCTCAAAATCACATATGCAGTTCAATGTTTCAAGAAATGTGTCTATTTAAACATTTCTTGACTGCCACTTTGTTCAACCATTTATAGCTTTCTTCTCCCACTCCCCTTTACTGCATTTCTTTAATATCTTTTGAGTAAACACATGTATTTCTGGGGGTGGCTTGCATGAATTTCAAAGGTTTGAAGAGACACCAAAATCCCAACATTTTACCTGGGCAGAAGGGCTTTCTTGCATTTGGAATTTCCCAGAATCCAAACCACACAGGTTTCACTGACAAGCACCTCTCAAAAGACAGCCCAAACCCATGAGATAAATAAAAACTGATGGCCTAATTCAACAAACTGATGAAGTATATGCCTCATTTTAAGTCTATAGGCACAGTTCCACCAAACTACTGACCTGGAACCTGCTGAAGGACTTCAAGATTTGGTCGTTATGAGTTTTCACGGTGTAAAGGGCTAAGGACCTCACAAAATGCACAGTAATGTCAGGTATCAACAGTTGTGCTCAGCTGATGAGAATTGTGCTCACCTTCAGCTTGTGCTCACGTTCTTTGGTCACCTTTGTGAGCAGTTTTGCCTTTTGTCGCGTTAACGCATCAACCAAGGCATCACACTGAGCAACAAGACAGGCTTCATAATCCAACCCGTTCTCCTAGAAGAAGGCGAGAGTCATACTCATCAAAGAAAGCATATTTTACACCTTAAACTATTGTTCAGTCTTACCTGGTTTTGTATTCAGAAAAGATTTCCTTTCAAGACTTTGGCACTTCTGTTGCCTTTCTGATTTCATTATAGCTGTACCAGTAATAGCTGCATGCTATAAAATGAAACAGTAAGATGCTATGCCACAAAATGGGCTTATTTAAAACTCTGATTTACTGGCACTTTCCGGAAAACAGATGTAGTACAACATAATGTAAAATCTAAACCTAATCATACACAGTGTATACATATACATAAGAGGATTCTGCCCCATTCTGTTTTAGTCATCCCACTGCAGCAACTTTGAAATCACTGGCTCTACACCATGGAAATTAGAAGAGAATTATGGACCAGAATCTGGTCTACAGGCTCATTACAAGGAAATTCACCAGGTACAAATCCCTGAGATTTTGTGTATCACTTAGCCTTACATAAATCCCTGTACAATCAATGGGGAACAAACCCTGCTATCACAGAATCCCACTGCAGCTGTAGAAATCTGAGCAGATGGTACTACAAGGTCCTGAGCTGCCCCTCCTCCTGGCGATGGCTTTCAGTGGCTGTGGAACTGATGCAGTTAGCATCAGAGGGAGGCTCTCCCTCACTTCCTCTGGTCGTAAGAGAGAAAGCTTTCAAGCTCCTTTTTCAAGATGATCAGCTGTTCTATCAGCTTTCCAAACACCCAAATGAAAAAGAAAAAAAGAAGCATTAAATGTGAAAAGATATCAAACACAGGCTGAAGGAGAAGCATCTCTGTGGTAAACCACCACATGCCCCTAACTCATTACTATCTCTTAGCTCTTTTGTTTATGTTTTTCTCTTCCTTTCTGCTCATTTGGGTTTTTGAGAGCAAAATTTTCAGCACTTCTCGCACTGCAACCCACGCATCTCGTTCTCCAGCTGAGGTATGCAGAGTCACTCTTCCCCAAGAGGCCCCCACCACAGTCCTACCCCTGCCAGCAAGGTGGGTGGGGGGAGAGGCACCAGACAGCTCAGTTACTGCTCACAGGTTTGTCTTAGACTCTTCCTGTTTGCCTTTCTCCCTCCTCGGCTTATATCACACCTGACTCCCACTCAGCCCACATCCACCCAGCTACTCCCAAAGTGCTGGTTTGTGTACAGAGCCTGGATCAATCGATGGCTGTAGTGCATATTTTCTCTCCTCATTTGCTGTTCATACATCAAACAAGGTGTTTGGCGATATGCTTCTTTCAAGCCAGAAAGGATGAATTTGTTACAGCAGATGGGCAAATGTGAAAATCAGACGATGACAGCAACAAGGAGGAGCAGGGAAGCAACAGGGGCAATGAGGAGCAGGCAGTTTCTGAAAAGAAGAGACCAAGAGATGTAAAAGTGACCTCAGAAAGGAGGAGGGAAGGAAAAAAGAGGAAGAAACAAGAGATCTGCAAAGCAGGGAAAAGAAAAGTAGATTATGAATTTGAGAACTGCCCCAGGGAAGATAAAAGCACAGCTCCTGGTAGCTCTGGCAAACTCGGAGAGGAGACAAAGAGTGCAGATGGCTAGCCGGTTTGCTGTGCATTGAGACAGGATAATAAAATGTACATATTGCTCACTCCTTTGTGTAAACACACATTTTAAAGACATTTTTGCTGAGGGTAAATGTCTGTATATGTGTGTGTGGCAACCATCATAAGACTTCTATTAGAAACAACCTGCTCTGAGATACATGGTTCTGGGTATAAATCTATGCACAAAGGCTAGATCTATTTCCCTGTAAATGACAGTCCAAGAACTGGGTTTTTTTGTTCAGATGCTGAAAGGCACAGACCAGATCATGACACATTGAAACCCTTTCCCCTAAAATACTGTGGCTGTACCAAACCTGCCTAACAGGAGTATTCCCTGGTATGTGCTATCATCAAATGCTGCTAAGGCATCAGCTGGGAAGAGTGCAATTTGTCACAGGACAAAACTATGCCAGGGAGCTCATGAAAGGTTAAACTCTGTGGGTGATCATCCCTTAGTACTCAGAGTTATGCTCTAGCATTGTTTTACTTATGAATTACATATACAGCTGATCAGTCTTGCTGTTTCCGTTTGCTGAAATTTGGTGTCCTCACTCAGACTTGTTCTCGAGACTGGCTCAACACGTGAGATTCAGATCCAGCCTTGTGCCCAGACATGCCTAAATGTTAGAGGGGGATTGCTGATACAATGTCCCCTCCTGGTTCTCCTCTAGCATTTTAAACAATGAGCAGCATTGAAGAAATGGCTTGGTCTTTTGATCTAATTGTAGCAGCTCCCTTATGCAGAGCAATTTGGCAGTGATTTTATTGAAACACATTAAAGGATTTTACAGCATAGTCATCAATAGTTGTAACAGGCCACCTGTAGGTTTCAGGAGGGGAAAATACATTTTTAATGGAGCTAGGTGACTCAAGAAAAGATTGCTGATAGACTACTGTTTTGGATGAGTTATCCCATCCTAAAACAGCTGTTCATACCTGCAGGAAGAACTGCTCTCTGGAGGTGCCTGTCCTTCTCCTTGGACAATGAAGGAAGCCCTAGTGACTAGGTTAGATGAGCCACTTAACTTTTGGATAGGTAAAGTCAGCTAAGACAAACCTCACACTGTGACCAAAACATGGCATGTGACAGGCACCAGTTCGTGGCTTCGCACTGGTTTCTTTCAGTTAGATGTGCTTTTTTTCACCAGTTTCACAGGTTTCTTCCCTTCTCCCCTGTAGCCGCAGAAGAGTGGGAGGTTAGGTAGCTACACTGCCCTGTGGCAACCTGAGAGCTTGGGCAGCATTTATGGTATGAATTCATCATCCAGAGCATTCAAAAAAATCAGCAGGATATTTTAATGATTAAATTCCAACCTAAATACAGATTTTCAAAGTTCTGCTTTGGCTTTCTGTTAGTAACAGGCACAGGATTTGCTTGTTGGTGAAAGATGAGCAAGCAGCAGAGCGGGCATATCACAGAGCAGATGCCATATGTCCCATAGAAAACCCATAGCTGCTGCTGCGGATAACAAGTGTCCCCTCCTGGGTGCTGGGAAGCTCAAACTACGGCAGCACATTTCCAGACACATCCTGCAGGGTGAGAAGGTCCTTGAGGATCACCTGAACTCCAGCACTGATGAGTCTAAATTGGGTTGAAAACGGGACTTGTTTCATTTTAGGTTTGCGCCCTCAATTACTGCACACACTGTGTGCCCTCTTCTGACTATTAAAGCTAGGCAATTATAGGCATGAAAATATCTTCTGCTTCAGTAAATGACCACATTAATTTAGGAGCATTTGTTTCTTCTTTTTTTTGACCTCCTACAAATACTGTAATAAACAGGTTGACTGGATTTTGTCCAGAAACTAGTACATTTTTAGAAAATGTAAGATGAAAAACAAGTAGTAAATTTTGAATGTGTGAAAATGAGAACTTATCCTAAATGCCCAACTGAAGCAATTACAGTCAGGAAGGAGCCCAGAAGCATGACCGATGGATTCAATCAAATACTAATCAACACAGCTCAGATGTCCAGTATTGAGTATCAGCTTCTTGCAATAAACAGCAAACAATCTAGAAGCTAAGAGGGGCTTGCAGGCACTATCTGATTAATAATTTTGCCTGGCAAATCCATTCAAGAAAGGTTAGATGATTCCAGGAAATAAGAGAATAGCACAGGAGACAAAGTCATCAAATAAATTATTCACTCAGTTCTATTGATTACTGTATTATCAAAACAGCGAATGTTCTACAGTTACCTGGATCTGCTGCAATAAATTTTTCAGCTGAACCAAAAATTCTTTAGCTTCCTTTGCTTTATCTGAAACACCATTTAAAGCCTGAGACAGCTGTGCCTGCAAGGAAAAAAAGGAGGGGAAAAAAAGGAAAAATTAGAGATAAAATGCAAATGTGTTTCTTACTAATCCTTGGTTTTGATTATTAATGTGCTAAAAGGCTTACTTGCTGTCGCGTGTATTCTTACACACACAGAGCAGTTGTAATAGAAAAGAATAGTTAAGATTTTAATTGTAATAAGATTTAATAAAGGTGAAATATGGATGTGGGGGCAGTCAAGTATTGTGTCTGCACATTCCACTTTATTGCAGTGACTTGGCAAGACAAAATACCTTTTTATAAGACAGCTACCCACATATATATATAAGGGGATAATAGTCTTACACTTACACAGTAGCATCTGTCATGGTGAAAAGTCCCCAAGTGCTTTCCAAAAAGGCACTTTTTTTTCATCAAAGCCTGAATTCTTTATAAATGTGTTCAGCCTTCATAGTAACGTCCCTTTGGGGCTCCAGTTTCTCATGCTCCAACCTAACAGAAGGGGTGAGTATTTCTGGAAAAACTGTGAAAAAAACCTTCCTCTAACTCTTGGCAGGTGAGAGATAAGGTGTATATCTATTGTAAGTCCGCACCAAAGACTCAACATCCCCTTTGCTCAGCTGATGCCTGAGATCTATCTCTAAAATGAGCAAGGAGCTTCTCTATGGACTTCCAGGACGGGAAGGAAACAGCAGTTCTGCCACCAGGCAGACCCAGAACCACCATGGTATGCACAGAGCAGCCCCAGCGCAGCTTCCCTGGAAGCCCAGCTGGGATTACAGAAACTGTATTGCTCCACTTGTGAACCCATGGCAAGCCTGGATCCATCATTACCTCTCCGTACAGACATATAATGCAGAGGTCCCACCATGAGTGTCCTGCAGGTTAGACATTCTCTTTGTGGGTCTCCTCCTTAGGTGGACTTGGCCACTACCAGATTGCCAGTGCCCAGTTAATTATCCTCACCAAATGGATACAACAAATGCCATCGGGAAATGGAAGATGAACTATCTTTGCTAACATCAGGCTTTCAAAAGGTTGACATCTCTTCTTGATTCCTTAGACCAGAGCGTGCCTTGAGACAGAGGAGGAAGGCACAAAGGTTCTGAGCCTGTGAGAGGAGACCTAATAGAAATTCAGTAAGTCACCACTCATCCTCTGCTTCCTTCTTGCTCCTGGAGGGAAGACTATTACTCCATCCTTGAAAAGGGCACAGTTCACTTCTTCAGGCTGCCAAAGTTTTGAGCTTACCTCCTGCCTGAATGTCTTCTACTCATCCTCCCCTCGTGCTCACTCACTCACATAGCACAGGGAAGAGCAGACCCTGGCAGGTCCTTGCGGGCACTGCACAGCCTGGCTCCGAGGCAGGCAGCCTTGAGCAGGCAGAGGTACCTGCCTAACCCCACGCAGCTCTGCAGGAAGTGGGTACAAACCCTGACTGAGAGCTGGGACTGAATCACAGCGCAACCCTGCTGTGTTTTCCTCATATTCACACAAACTTTCCCCTTTAAGCCCAGTCACAGGTATTACATTAGTGCTAAATTTGAAAATAAAATATGATTTAGTACAACTTGTTTGTAACAAATGTAATGGGAAGGAAGACACATTACTGTGTCTGTTTCTCAGTATTTGAATATTTAATGTTCTCTTACACAAACTCCTGTCATTGCACAGAAATTTAAAGTGATGGCGTTTGATATGACCCGTACTTGAGGTTACAGAGCCAAACTCTAAGTCCTTGAAGGGGTCCCTATCTTCTGACAGATCAGCCGATCAGGACGTCAGGTCAGCTCTCCACAGGCTGCCTGTGGTTGCCAGAGTTTAAAGCCCACCCTTTTTGATTGCACTTTCCGCTCCATCCACAAGGCATATCTGAGCCTTTGGTTTGTCACGCTGACAAGGTGGAAGCAGCATATGACCAAGCGGCTGGGGAGGAAGCAAGAAAGAAATAAGTGGCAAAAGAGTGGTATGCTCGGCCATTGACTGGCCCAACCAAGTTGTCCCAGGGAGGCAAGGGCTGCTTTCTTTCAAATCAAAACCAATGGCTAGTCCCAAGAAAAGTACAACTTCCACCTTTCCAACATCTGCCCTCGCTCTCAAATAATCTCAAAGTTCACTTCACCAGATAAGAAGAGCCAAAAACTATATACGGGCATCACAGCAGCCGTAGCAAACTGAATCACCACAGATGAATTGTAACCGACACATGTACCGATGGCAATTATCACAGTCTCTCCTGGCTCCCGGCACGCTCCCATTGCAAAGAGCTGCAACAGAAACTCAACAATGTCACTGTTCAAAGGGCTCATAAGTGAATTGCCATGTTCATTAGAACCCATGGCTGCATTAACACAACTGCAGCGTGAAGCCAAGGAGAAGACCAAATCTCCATTTGTGAAACCCACTTAGAGATAATAGCCTTGTTTTTCCAAGCATTTGTAAAAGATACCTTACAAAGCACTGGAATTTAGTCATGTACCTCCTGTTGAAATCAAATGGAGCTATATGACTAAGCCCTCAGTAAACCAACCAAGCCATAAAAAAATTTCCTGTACACTCAGAGCAATCTTTCATGCTGCAGAAATATTTCCTGGAAGCCAAACTGAAATGTTACAAGCTCCATTGACTGTGACAATAACTCCTGACAAACGATATTCTACCTGGTGTTATCTTTGCTTTAATACCTGCTCTCGCAACCAGTAATGTGGATGTTTGGGATGGATACCAAGTTTCTACTTCTATCAAATAGAGGAACAGAGAGATAACAAGGGTGAGTAATTAAACCCAGATGGCCATGGAAGACCGATGCCTCCTTTGATTTTAGAAAATGAACCAGATAATACCCATGACCTTTTTCAACTGAAGAGTTCATGCTCATTTAACTTGTTTTGCCTCCATCTCTCTTTAACAGCAGATTAACTATTGATTAGATAAGCCCTGGTGCTGAATTCTGAAACAGCCCACATGTTTTTGGGAACACAACTCTTTAGGCCACCAAATAAAAGCAAGTGTTTGGACACCAACACTTGCCCTCAAATGCCTGCCTGCCTGCCCTTCACAGACCTATCCAGCTGTGGCTTTTTTCAGCGTTTTGGTGTATATAAAACCACTTAGAACAGGCAGACCTGAAACGTATCCACCACCAATCCTTGTATTGGTAGGTCAAAAGTCCTGCCAACTTAAATCTGACAACAGCGTCACTGTTCTTGCTATGAAAACATCGAGCATAACTTTGTCAGAAGACTTACACAGTTTTACTTAATAACCTTAAACTGCTGGTCCAGATGTACTTTGAATATACTAAAGTCCAGCTAAGTCAGTGGATTTCCACAGATTTATGCCATTGGGGGCCCATTGTTGTTTTACACCATTTTTAATTTCTCTGTAGGAGAAGTTACATACAGCAGCGTAATGGGGAACCTGCACCATTAACAGGGGCCAATCAGTCTGGTACAACTTTCACGCCAGCAGTGCAGCTGAGGGTAAATGCACACTTCACCGCACGGTCTGCAGCACTGCACGGACAAGGTTATCCACTCTGTCATTTGCCACGAGATCGCTGCAGGAGACCCAGACAAAGGAGCAGTCAAACAGTTTGAACAAAAGGCTGACACAGAGGTGGGGTGGAAATGGATCTTGAAGCTGAAGGTGTGAAAAGCAGTTCTACAGTCAGTAAACAAAATGTGTGAAGCTTGCTGTTGTGGAACGAAACTGTGTCCCAAGAGGTGGGGCAATGGCTCTGGCAGCCCTTCCTAGGTGAAGAATACCAGCCACTGGCCAGAGGAGACAAGCAGGTGTTTATCAGCTGACAGTGAACAACTGTCAATCTGTCAAATTTACTGGGCTAAGAATGCTTATGGACAAGCCCCTCCACCCTCCTCTACCAGCTATGCCTGGAGCATCGGGAGAGAACACATAAAACTCGAATTACACTTGGCATACCACTCAATGTAATTTATGGTTTGGCCAAAGTAACTACAGGTAATAAACTTGTAGAAATTGCTGTATCTGAGAACTATTTCTAAGCAGAAGTATCTAATTCTAAAACCATTTATCTGAATGAATGTGAGCTGATGATTTAGGCTGTCTCGCTATGTGATTCTATTATATTTATCTTCTGTCAAGCACACAGTTCTGGGACAAATGATACCCACAAGAGCCCAATTTTAGAGTCCCCAAATTAGTTAATTTTGAGCATTTTTTTTTTCTTTCACTAGAATTTTCACATTGATTAGGTCTGTAAATCAAGAGAAAAATCACATTCTGTGATACCTTACTCCCAGAAAAAAAATGCAAGAAAAATATAAACCACCAGGGTATTGTTCTTTCTTTTGACAATGTTTGACAGTAGGAAAGAGAGAAAATGACTGACTGTGCTCTTCAATTACACCAGAGTTTATCACATTGCTCAAAAAGGCATCAAGCAGTTTCAATTCAAGATCACAATACAGCACAAGCTGGTCTCACACTCTGCAACATCAGCCACACTTGCACAGTGAACTTGGTCCCTGCTCGTTAAAATAATTCTGCTCAGAAGTGGACTCTGCCATTGGCATAAGCAGCAATAGCTCTGAATTTGTAACCTGCTCCTTCTGAGCCAAGAGAACTTCTCTGCACAAACACCCCTCACGTCAGGGAGGAGATGGCTGAGCCCTGGGCAGAGACTGTTCAAACTGAAACAGGTACTGAAGAAGTTTGTCTTTCTCCGATGGACAAACTATGCAGACCACCCCAATGAGCATCTTTTTTCGAGTCTAAAAACTGAAAGTAATTTATTTTTTTCTTGACAAACATCTCAGTCTAGCTTGTGCTCAACCACTCCATGGCTGAGGGATGATGAGACAAGTCTTGCTTTTGTCCCCTCTTGCAGTGTCTGAAAGGATGTCTCTGTGCTTCCTTTACTGCTAACTGTAGCAGAGAGTGAGAAGGGAATCCTGCAGCCAGCAGAGCCAGCCAAGTGCTCTTTGCACAGTTGTGGGGGATGTCCTTTCCACAGTTGTGGGGGATGTCCTTTCCCCCTAGTACAGCTGGAAGCTCCAAAGGACTGCTCTCAGCAGTCAGGTATTAAAGCCTCCTCTGTACATTCACGTTTTAACTCAATGTTTTTCCAGAGTCCACTGTTCTTAGCAAGAATGAGCTAACTTCAGACACTTTCTCAACTTCCAAGGTTGTGTCTTGCTCTTTACTAAATGGCTGCAAAGTCTTATTTTTAACAAGGACAGTGTGGCCAAGTGACCCAGCAACTCTACTAGAACTCAGAAAACTGCCTGTGCTGCAAAGTGGCTGGCTCTGAAGTCTTCCCTTGGGGGCTCCAGGGAGGGCAAAGAAGCACCCCTTGCAGGGAAGAATGAATCAGACTGTGACATCATGTGAATCAGAAAAAGATTTACTTGTCCCCAGACCCCATGCATCCTACAATTCCTTACTCATCTTTGTGTCATGAAGGTCCCTCCAGCCATTCCTCCTAGCTTCTTTGGGAACTTAGTGGTAGGGGAGACCTCTTTGAGGCCCAGGAGACAACACACTGTCCCGTGATCCTCCTTATCACGTTCTCCTGCCTAAAACATTCAGGTGGCTCTGGGCCACTCTCCCCCATTGACATGTGGTGGGAAATGGTTGTGGCAGCTTGCACTGAGTCCCAGGTGAAAGGAAGGCAGCAAAAAGAAGGAATGATCATCCTGTCTCCTCACAGGCGGCTCTGCCACCTGCAAGAGGACAAGAGGACGGGATGGCCAAGGATCCTGTGGAAGGCAGACAAGTTAGTGAGATGGACTTGCTAATCGCAGGTGTCTGCCTGAGGCCTGGATGAGCCTGAGATTTGCTGGCTGAGATAAGGTGAGGCCAGCATGGAGTCTGTGGGTTTTCTAACCCTGAGCAGAAATGGCAGGGTCGCTGGGCAGTCAGGAGCAACCAACAGGAAAAAAGTCAGGGAGGGTGATGGACGTGAAGTAGCCTCATGTCCCACCAACTCCAACCCGACGTCAGGGCATTGGGGTGACCAAACCCCAG
>NW_010108890.1:0-30419 GCF_000699245.1 Pterocles gutturalis
GTTCAAGGCCAGACTGGATGAGGCTTTGAGCAACCTGGTCTAGTGGGAGGTGTTCCTGCCCATGGCAGGGGGGTTGGAACTCAATGATTTTTAAGGTCCTTTCCAACCCAAACCATTCTATGGTTCTATGATTCTAAGATTGGTGCCTCTGCACAGCACAGTGAACTGCCTTGCAGAGATACTAGTTTGTGTCACTGAAGAACTGTAGCCACACCAGCATGACCATCTGCCTGAGTTAATTATCACTTGCTTCCCAGAAGCGCTACAGAGCCAAAGGACAACGTTACATAGATGACATCTATCCTACTGATAGCTCTTCAGCTTGCATGAGTGTCCTGCATGGTAGTTAGCTGTGCAGTGTCCATGGCCTATTATTTCTGATTTAGGCCCTGCTACCTTTCCAATTCCCGGCAGAGTTCTTGAAATTCCCATTATATTAGCTATGTGCTAGCTGCCTTTGACTGATTCCTCTTAGCACATGTCATAATTGCTTTAGGTACATCCTTCAAAAACAATTTGTTATGGATTTAGGACAGAGACAATGTGTGACTTTAGAAGCCTATGTGTCACTTTAGAAACCTTGCTTATCTCTGTATGAGCTGGAGAAGAGTCATTTCAGAAAACAAAACAAAACAAAAAGCCAGAAACCCACTGCAGGGAATACCTGAAGTCTTGACAACCCCTTAACTCAAACTAACTGGCAGCAATTAAAAAAAGAAAGAAAATGAAACAAAAACAACAAAAAAGCTGTCTAGGGGAAACTGGAGATCTGCAAGGCATAGGAATTCACCTTTAATTTTCATTTAATCCTGACAATACCATTGACTTTGGTTCAGTGCATTGAGAGACAGGATTCTGTTTGTCTGTTTCAGCTTGAAGAGCAAATACTGGGTCAATGAGCAAAGGTAAGAAACCAATTCACAGATTATGGTGGTAAATAAAGGAACAATGAATTTCTGTTTAACCTTCGCAATGTTTCTCTGAATGGACAAGGGGAATTGTGGCAGATAGTGTAGAACAAAGAGATGACTTCAGTGGGATATAGGCTGAGGGTCAGCAAGGGTTTTATAAAGACAAGGTGTTGTGTTTGTTTGGACTGCCCCCAGAGGCACACAATGGAATTATCACAGTTTTGTTATCTACAGGAGTCAGACTAATGGGATCTGAGTGATGGAAAGTTACAATACAATACTGCACTACAGTGCAATAGTGTTCTGATGCAGCTCTTTCAAAGTGCAGCAGAAAAATATGAACCCTCCAAAAAAAGGACCTGGGTAAGATGAAACCTAGACACCAGCCTGTCAAATACGGAAGTAACAACCACAACTCCTTATCCCTACTCTGAACATGTGCAGTGTTATAAAACAGATTCCACTAGTGCGCCACGCTTACATAGAGGTATCATCTAACCTTAGTGTGATGCCTACACTGCAGATACTAAGCTTAGAAAGATGACTGATTAGCCTGAAGAACATACCTATTCAGTTTTTCATCAGCAGTAGGAATTCACTTCAAAGGGAGCAGCTGGATGACTGGCTTGCTTCATGGAATATCTGTTTGTTCATGTGCAAACATGACTTTCTATGGGATTAGACTTTGGTTCATCTCATGCAATAGTATTTATCATTATGGAGGACTGGCTGGCACTAGCAGTGAATACCTGCTCCTCTTAGGGCAACTGAAATTTTAACTGAGGTCCATGCTGTCCTCAGTCCTCCATGTTGCCCAAACAGTTATATGTCAATTGATTTAAAGACTTTGAACTGTAGAAATAACTGTTTTCTCCAAATCTTCTATCTAAATAATAATTTTCTCAGGACCCTGGCATGAACCCTTTAGAAACTGATAGAACTTCTATTATTTGTAAGCCCTGTAAATACCTAAATATAACTTGTTAGTAAAAGACTTGAGATTGTTATACATTAATTATATGGTGTACAGAAATCAAACTTACATTAAGTGTATTTTTAGTAATTCCATCAATGTACAGAGTTTTGGGTCTGTGTTTCAAGTTACTGATGATAGTGTTCTCTTTGTTAGATATGGAGGAATTTCAATAGGAGGAAGGCTCCCAGTCCTTCATGTTTCTGGAGATCAAGTTGTCAATTTTTTAAGTGATCTTGGCCGAATGATGAATGTGACAGGAGTAAGCAAGATTTTTATGGGGTTTTTTTGTACCATTACTAAGAATTGTTACAAAACTGAAAACCAGACAGATGATCTTTAGCATTTTCTTTTTTATTTTAGGGACAAACCTCACTGGCTGCTGCTAAAGAAATTTCTAATTTCCTTAAATACATGGAAACTGAAGATAATATTAAGGTATTTGCTGGAAATAGTCTGCTAGCTCAGTTTTTCTTGACATAGACTTCAAATTGTGAGAATATTGCTGTGGCATCCTCAGATGCAAAAAGATCTGAAATGCTGTACTTATAATAAGTAATATGGGACACAGTGTTAATGCAAAGTTATTTCTAATGTGAGATTTTTTTAACCATGTTCTTAGTACTTCTCACTATCCTAAATACTTCCGAATAGGACACATTCTGCTGAATTTTAAAATGTGCTTCTATAAAATCCCTTGGCAGTGGTTGACCAAGCCTTTTAAAAGCATAGTATGTGAGCTCCTCCTACTGGACTGTGCCTAGGAGCTATGAATTCCTGGTGATGGGTTCTTCCCTGCTGACAGCGCCCACCAAAGCAGATGAAAGGCAGCCAAGTTTTCTCCTGCAGCTCAGGGTTATTAGTGAAGGCTTCTTAAATCAATCTGTGCTTTCTCACTCTTTTAGGTATGGTTTAACAATAAAGGCTGGCACGCTATGGTTAGTTTCCTTAATGTAGCCAATAATGCAATCCTTAGAGCTAACCTGCGGACTGGCCAAGCCCCAGAGGAATATGGAATCACTGCTATAAACCATCCTTTGAACCTCACAAAGGAGCAACTCTCTGAAGTCACTGTGTAAGTCTGTCTGTGCTCTGGTGCCGGCTTTTACCCCTCCCTCTCCTGGCATCTTACCACCTCCAGTGTACTCACACTCAGTTGACAAAACATGGAAACCTTTCCCTGAAGTTTTATTCTAATCAAAAATTAAATATACAATCTATTCTTTTCTGTCTCATTGTATTCCTATAAGAGTTCATTCCCATCCCATGTAGGAGCTATGACCACTGGTTATACATGATTACATGCTTCTGTTGATTCTCAAGCATAAAGATTCTGAAGTCTTTGGTTGTGCTCCAAAGCCAGTAGATCCACTTGTGAAATAACACAGATCATAATCAAAAAAGGAATCAGAAATTGTCCTTAGTTGACTACAGGTAGGCAGTAGTTGACAATGTCCATCTTGGTGCCAAGGACAGCACACAGGTAGATTCTTCAATGGCATATAGTAGGGTTGGTGTATTCCAGAATCTAAAGGCTATAATTTCTTGAAAAAGACACCCCTAGGAAGACATGACTTTGCACTCATGTCTCCTATTAAGTTCAGAAGTCAGTAAAACTGGAAACTTCTGCCTTAGCACAGAGGAAGGTCTGTGCTTCATCTCACTGTCTGCAGCTTGCCTCTTTGAGTCCCTCTTTTCCCAGCTCCCAGAGCACTTCAGCTATTGTGCCTTAATGTCTACTTTGAGAGGCCATCCAGGAAAGGCTGTCAAACTGAGATATCTATACGAGTTGAACCGTTCCAGAGAATAATGGCAAGTAAAAAAATCAGGGAATGGTGCCACCAGCATCCATATTTGTTAGCTACAGTCCCCAACACAACTTGGGAAAATAAATTGTGTCTTCTACTTACAAAATAACCTTGCTACTTCTAGACCTTAAAATTCCCTCCAGATTCCCCAAATGCTCATATACTATCGTATTGTGTCCATTTCCTTGCTCACAGTCCATCCTTGTGCTCTCTTTTAGGCTGACCACTTCAGTGGATGCTGTTGTTGCCATCTGTGTGATTTTTGCCATGTCCTTTATACCAGCTAGTTTTGTTTTATACCTGATTCAAGAACGTGTAACAAAAGCCAAGCATCTACAGTTTGTCAGTGGTGTGAGCCCTGTGATCTACTGGCTAACTAACTTCATGTGGGACATAGTGAGTAACTCCTGATTTGATTTCATAGCCTGCAATTATTCCTGGGTTTGCATGAACTGGGGACTAATCTGTGAATTGAGTGAAGATGATTCTGAGCACTCCAAAGCATTCATTTCTTTAAGTGTTTTTCAGAGAGCATGCTAAATATCTGACCTAATTACAGATAGAGAAATTAAGTGAGGTACACAGCTCATTATTCAACTAATGAAGCTGTAATCTTAGGTTTTGCAGTCCTTACAACTGAATGTATAATAAAGTACAACTTACCATAGCAGTGGAAAGCCCAGTTGCCTGATGCTAGTCACTGCTGCTCCCTAGAAGAACCATAACGTGTTTCAAGATATGCAAGAAATCTAAATGGGAGATTCACAGGCTGCTGGAACAGTAGCTGAAGGCCAGACAAAATACTCTAGGGTGTCTAAAATGACATAGATGTATTTGTTTAGGTCACTGTGTTGTTCCAAAAGGATTTGGACCATAGGCCTAGGCTTGCTCAGACAGGGCTCAGCTACCCTCCCATTACTCCTCAGGCCATTTTGTCACAAAGGAGAAAATTCTTTGCCTGGCTGAGGTGCAGGAGGGGGCTTGTCTTCTAGTCATGCCTTGTCAACAAAGAGAGTGGCCAAGGTCTTAATGCGATAAGAAAAGCATGAACATGTAATTGAAAAAATTAAAAAGAAAATAATTGAAATAATCAAAAAGCCACAAACTCTTCTGGCTTTGGAAAATGCTCTTTCAAGAGAAGGTAAAGCAAAGCATTAATTTAGTAAATGAGGGACAAAAAGCAGGTCTCTGAGTTCCTGTCCACTGCTGGTCACAGCAGCCTCCTAGCAGTTTCCTTGACAGGTATTCTGCTTGGCCGTAGCCCTTGACAGCATGATGCAAAGGTGTTAATTGGCGTTAGCAGTTCTGTGAAATACCACCTTCCATTCTGCACGGGGAGCTCTGTGCATTGCAGTTAATACTGAAGAGAGAAATTGAGAAGAGCAGTGGCCAAGTATACTCACTTTAGCCTCTTCTCAGGAATGTGGCTCAAGTAACTAGCTTTTTCCCTCCTACACAGCCTTTGCATCACGAGAAACTGCACTTCCCTTGCATACCCGTGGCCTCTTTCTGTGGGCAGCCTGCCAGCAGGACCATGTAATGATTGGTTCACAAACCATAATCTAAGAAACAACAATATATGTTGTATTTTTGATGAACAGTCTGATAAAAGTTACCTTAGAAAAATTATGAGTGCTGCCAGGGACCCACCGATCAAAAAGCTTGAGTGTGAGTAGTCTAGCTCATAAATTCTGGTGTTCCTCAACACTAAATCCATTTGGAATAATAATGTGTAGGATCTGCATATGTTTGCAGACCTTCTCAGATCTTACACACTGATCTTCACCCTGTGATGTGGCAGGTCAATTATGCACTGAGTGCTGGAATGGTTGTGGTTATATTCGCTGGATTCAACAAGAAAGCATACACTTCTCCGACTAATCTCCCTGTGCTTGTTGCCTTGCTGCTTCTGTATGGGTGAGTGTTCAAGGTTATTCCTGCATGTGGGGCCCTGTATTTCACATGGAAATTATTTCATGTTATTGAGCTCGGTACTTAGTGAAATCCAGCTTTAAAGAATAAAACTGAGTGGGTACAGCACAGATTAGAACTGGATTCTGTCCCTGCTCCAGGATATTTACACACTCTGTCTGGCCACATGCTGTAAAGGAGGTGTTTTTGTCACTGCTTTGCATTTTTAAGCATTAAATGTGACCATTACAGGAAAATACATTTGTTTGGTTTGCTGCTTTCTGATATGTACATTTTGTAGGAATTTAGTGGTTGATTATTCGCCTCATTGACAGCCAATACTAAAATAACTTTCAGCATTTAACCCGAGGGCAAAGAGTACTAAGTCTTCAACACTTTTTTTAACTTCAAATGAGCATTTGTGTTGGCAAAATAACATTTTATACAGCTGACTCAAATTCATTTTCTGTCATTTAATTAATGATCATATATTTTTATCTATAAAATCACATTCCTGATAGCTCTGCAGCTGAAGTAGTCTAGGCAAGATGATTGACCAGAAAGAAAGAAAGGAGCTCTTCACATCCTCCTATGTATATCACAAATTAAGCCTAAGAGGGAGCATTTCTGGGCAGATTACCTTTAATTTTCTGAAGTTTTCATGTTCTTTGAATGAAAATCCTGAGAAAATGCAAAGCATTATCATAATTTAACCTCTGTAAAATAGTGTTAAAAAATGCTATCAGAATGTTCATTTTGATTTTTCATTATATCTTTTTAAAGTTCAATAGTGGTATCTTTAGTAAGTTGTCTGTGGCTCTATATATATTTTTTAAAATTCAGTGGTGTGGATGGACATTTAAAATGTCTTTGTGTATTTTAAAGCATCTACCAAGATGAAATTTTCAGAAAAAATATAATCACATGACATTGAATTCAATAATAATTTCATAATTTGCTACTCAAAATAAAAAACTGAAAGGAAGGTAAACTTATAGAATCATATATTAGCACTTGTGTTCAACTGCAGTCACAATGGGAAACTTCGGATGATTCTTTCTAACCACGTGTATTGTCCTGTTAAGCAATTCAGGTTGTTGTTACTGAATTCCTAGTCAGACTGATTGTTGCTAAGCTTTGTAAATTTATTCCAAGGGAATACTCCTCTTGTGCTGCAGCATGTGCATTTGCTGCGTCCCAGAAATCATGGCACAGGAAGCTCCAGATCAGGTGTAAAAAAACAATGGTAGAGGAGTTAGAAAAGAATATCAAAATTTACAGAGTTTCTGATTTCTTTGGACAGTTCCAAAGGCCGAGGAGTATCTAGCAAAGCAGTACATCGTATTTGCTTTATCTAACATTTCTTTGTTTCACCCTCTTGATGTACAGTCCAGTGAGATGTGAAAGGATACCTGGGGTGATAATAACCCTGCTAGCATTAAGTTTTCTCAGTTTTAGCAGTTTCTATTGCCCTGCATTTTAACAGCAAAAAAGTTGAAAAAGCTTTTTAACTAGTAACCAGGGAAAGAATACTGTAGGGGCATCTCTGGTTGGTTACACCCTTTCATTACACTTGGGATAAGAAGAAAGCTCAACTTTGTGTTCTCATTAGGGCAACTGACATGAGAATACTGCAAAGCTGTTATCATAGTTTTTCTATCTTTTGCCTGCAGATGGGCAGTAATTCCCATGATGTACCCTGCTTCTTCTTTCTTCAGTGTCCCTAGCACTGCTTATGTTGCACTGTCGTGCATTAACCTCTTTGTGGGGATCAACAGCAGTGCCATTACATTCATCTTGGAGTTATTTGAAAATAACCCGGTAAGTAATGTTTTTGTTTACACCTGGTTTTAGAGAGCAGTGCAAAGGGTATCCAAGCTTAATCATCCCTAACAGTAACTTTCTCTACCTTGCAATTTTTTCTGGCAGTAATGAGTGGGGAACTTGCTGAGTAACTGCAGGGATAGGTGAGCAGAGTAACCCAGAGAAGCAGCTTGGGGCAATTGATATCTTGGGCTACACACACAGGGAATTACGTTGGGTGTTTTTCATCCCTATGAGAAACTTCTGTACACTTTCACAGTTGGGGAGGAGGA
The DNA here is from genome assembly GCF_000699245.1 of Pterocles gutturalis. Lineage (NCBI taxonomy): Eukaryota > Metazoa > Chordata > Aves > Pterocliformes > Pteroclidae > Pterocles > Pterocles gutturalis. The sequence goes on from NW_010108890.1 coordinate 7,700, forward strand.
GACATGGTACTTTGTGCTTGCTTCTGCAGCTGGCGTTGTCCAGGAAGATGTAGGTTGTAGAAAATCAGAGTCACCACCAAGTAAGGAAAGACACTTACTCCTGCTAGTCATTGTGTTAGAGGAGATGTTCTGCTTATAGTACCATTTTGAGAACTTTCCAGAAATGGCTTAACACCACCAGGAAAGGCGACAGAAGGTACAAGAATAGACAGAATACAGTGAGTGACAAAATTAGTTCTTAGAAAGGCTGAGAGATCAGTTTATGAAGCACTGTTGGCCTGTGTGCGCTACTGCTACCACCTCTACAGCTGCTGCTACTCTGGCCACTGAGATTGACACCCTTTCTACATCTGACAGCAATCCAATTAGCTATCATTACTGATAGTGTATTTTCAAATGCCATGTACTGATCAAGCACTGTTGTTTCCTGGGAAGAAGAAAGTGATCTTGGTTCAGTTCATGGTTTTGAGGGCCAGCTTTACAATGTTTTCTGTCCCTGGTGTTCCTGCATTCTCAGCCATGCTTCTTGATAGCATAGGGTTCAATCTAGTGCCATTCAGTCTGTGGGACAGCAGGCCAGTATTGTTACCTCTGAGAATATGACTACATTGTAGACACTGTGTCTCCAAAGGGAAAATTGCCCTTCTCTAGATTCAGTGTTGGTGCAGCTAGACTGCTACTGGCACTTACATTTTGCATATCTCTGCATTGCCCCAAAGTCTACTGTGCAGATAAACCCAGACACTGGTACTTTTCAATATTGTGGCAGTCCCCACTATGGAAATATTCCAGCTGTAAGTGAAGATGTTATGACAGAAAAATACCACTCATTCTTCACAGTTGCTGTTTATAATAGGTGACACTGGAACTACATGTTACCTCTGCTACATACAGAAATACTTCATTACAAAGATTAGTTTCTCTTCTCATTGACATTTTTTCACAAGCACCTTGTCCAGTGCAGTGCATGCCAGCATTCTGCTGTGCTGCATTCTAGGTTGCAGGTGCTTAGGGTGTAACTTGATAAATACTATGTTTTCTCTGTTGTGAGAACACAGAACATCCATTTTCTCTGACAGGACAAAACTTTTTTTCTCATGTTGCTATGTTTTCTTAAAGAAGTCAGATTTCAACTGTTTATATGTTGTTTCTGTTTCTTATAGTCTTTGCTGAAGTTTAATAAAACATTGAAAAACGTGCTGATTGTCTTCCCACATTTTTGCCTGGGCCGTGGACTCATTGACTTGGCCATGAACCAAGCTGTGACTGAAGTATATGCCAGGTTTGGTAAGTAAGAGCCAATAAGCAACAAGTTACATCAGTGTCACATGTCCTGACCATGGATGAGATGGTTGGAAGTGTTATCTTGGAAAATTAGTGGCTCTTTCTAGAATTTTCCCCTTTCACATCATCAGGTGGATGAGGAACATGAAAGTTCAACTTCTCTGAAGGAATCACAGCGTCTGATACTACAGCCCAACCAGTGGTCTGTATTGGAAATAAACCCCTTTTGTTCAGTGCCAGACTCTGGTGTGTTTTTATCATTTGTTCTGAAATCCTTAGATCATTACAGTAGGATGCATTATTTCGTTTCATTTGAATACTTCAGCAGCCCTCATATTGATGCTTAAAGTGGCTGCTGTTCTTCAAACGCATCCTCTCAGGATCTGGCTGTCTGTGGTATCAGACAGCTTCTTGTTAAAAGAATAGTCATATAGCAGAAGCAATCTGTTCTTATGCAGCAAATTTATGTCTTTCATATAGTCCTTGCAAATTTCATGTTATGATATCCAAATCAGTGCATATTCAGAGAGCTTATGTTAATTTTTGCTTCCATGCAGCGGTTGAGCTTGGAGTGTATTTTCCTGAGAATCTTTATAAGACACTGGAAAATGGAGACATTGCCTGATCTTGATCAAATAAAGTACAGATTTTAATCCTAAACCATTAGGATTATGCCTTTTGTTCTGAGGAGCAGTGTTTTGTTTCAGCAGTATTTCACCTTGCTTTCTGGTGCTTTTTCTCCAAAGGTGAGGAGCATGTTTCCAATCCATTTCAGTGGGACTTTCTTGGTAAGAACCTGGTTGCCATGGCTGTTCAAGGGGTTGTGTTCTTCATTCTCAATCTCCTTATGCAGCATCGCTTGTTCTCCACAAGATGGTATGTCTGAAAGTTTGTATTAATGTTCCTTTATTAAGAGGGTGAGTGTCTTTGTTATTCTCTATGTCCTTTTTCTCTGAGATTTTTTTTGGTTTACTTATATGAGTTCACCTTAATTTATTGATATCGTGGTTCAAGAAAGCACTTATAAATGTGCATTATCTTAACAGGACTTGAGAATATATTATTAAATAGTTTTCTTGAATTAAGACTTTAATGTATTTTTTTTTTAAGTTTAAGACACCGTAATAGTGAGATTATAAAATGACTTGGAAAGTTTATAGTGTCATAAGTACTGGCACAAGATACTAGCCTGACATCCCAACTCAAGAATTCTAGTCCATTGCACAGGATAATTGCAGCCTGGACACTATGCAAGCTCCCCCTCTCTGCTTTACAAATGTGCCTTTATCTCAATGAAAGCAGCTACCTTCCAGGTGTGAGTGGGTCATTCACTTCTGTTCAGTATTGCCAGCAAGTGTATTAATTGGTACAATTATGAAAATATTGTCTTACAGGGAGGTCTGCTCAAAAGATCTGTAGAAGGACTATCATTATCTACTGAAAAGCAGCCAAATAGCAAAAGCTGTGGCTGAGGGACAGGTTAGGTCATGTCAGTGACTGACAAGCCATGTTCTTTCGAGCAAGCCATTTCCTCCCTTTTTGATAGAGGATAACTTTCAAAGGTCAGGGATTCTCCTAAAAGCAGGCATGCTCCAGCCAGTGTCACACTGTGAAGTTTCAATCCCACTGCTTCTGCCAGTCACATTTTTGGCAGTTGATTAACTATTGTTTCACACTGTTATTCTAACTGTACCCAGGGCAACTCATTGTTTCTGCAATCAATCTCTTGGTTTTTTCCAGGATTGCTGAGACTGCCATGTCACCTATTATTGGTGAAGATGAGGATGTTGCAGAAGAAAGAAAAAGAATTATGAATGGAGGAAACAAAACAGATATCTTAGAATTACAAGAACTGACCAAGGTAATATTTTGAGAAGAATGAAATGAATTAGTCTAGTGTAAATTTATTCTTTTAGAATGTATTTCAGCTGTGGATTCAGATGGTATTTTTTTCAAAATCAACCCTGTGCCTTAGAAAATTACAAACTTTTTAGAAGTCAAGGCTTGTCACACTATTTGGCTATTTCCTTTGATTAGAAATAAAACCACAGTGAAGTCCAGCAAGGACAGTGCAACCCTCCTTGCTTAAGGTTTTGGGTTTTTTTACCTCACATAGTCTAACGTGACTGTTATCTATTGACTGTCCATTTCTACTACTAGTCTTTTCTTCTGCAATGCCATTTTTTTCCATAGGTGAGTTTCGATCTCAAGTTAGTCATAGAATAATAGAATCGTAGAATGGTCTGGGTTGAAAAGGACCTTAGGGATCATCTAGTTTCAACCCCCCTGCTGTGGGCAGGGTTGACAACCACTAGAGCCACTGCCCAGAGCCCCATCCAGCCTGGCCTTGAATGCCTCCATCCACAGCTTCTCTGGGCAACCTGTGCCAGTGCCTCACCACCCTCTGAGTGAAAAATTCCCTCCTAATACCTAACCTAAATCTCCCCTCTCTTAGTTTAAAACCATTCCCCCTCATCCTGTCACTATCAACCCCTGTATACAGTTGCTCCCCCTCCTGTTTATAGGCTCCCTTCAAGTACTGGAAGGCCGCAATGAGGTCTCCCCGGAGCCTTCTCTTCTCCAAGCTAAACAAGCCCAGTTCCCTCAACCTTTCTTCATAGGAGAGGTGCTCCAGCCCTCTGATCATCTTAGTGGCCCTCCTCTGGACCCGTTCCAAGAGCTCCACGTCCTTCATGTGCTGGGGGCCCCAGGCCTGGACACAGTACTCCAGATGGGGTCTCACAAGAGCAGAGTAGAGGGGGAGAATCACCTCCCTCTCCCTGCTGGCCACCCCTTTTTTAATGCAGCCCAGGACATAGTCGGCCTTCCGGGCTGCAAGCGCACACTGCTGGCTCATGTCCAGCTTCTAGTCATTTGGTTGCTTTCACATTCAGGGCTATAGTTATTGCTAATTTATGCATTGAAGCACCTGAATTATGCTATCATAATGCATGCAAGCTTGAACTACAGAAATACAAAGATTACACACATTGCTGGCATCTCACGAATAGAGAACTGGAGTATCATTCTTCAGACTATCTTGCTGTATTGTTCCACTTTGGTTAGGTATGTCAGAGACACTGCATCACGTCTGTCTCCTAGTGTTAAAGATACAAAGTATTGGGCTGCATGCAGAAAAACTGGTATTTTTAGGGGTCTTTACAGATCTATTTAATGTAACAAAATGTCTGACTTTCTAGAATGCTTACTCTTTCTTTTTAATTTTTTATTTACTCCTGTCTCGGTTCTAAGGTTGCCTCATCCCAATAGCATTAAGCTAAAAAATTCAGAAGACTTTCTTTGCTGTAGATGTCTTGAAATAGGATTTTTTTCTTTCTTTTTTCTGCCAATTTAGATTTATGCAGGTAGGCACAAGCCTGCAGTGGACAGACTCTGTGTTGGCGTCCGTCCCGGAGAGGTAGGTTGTTCAATAACGCTTGATTACATTCCATGGATCAGTTCAGATTTCATGCCCCTGCTGATTTGGAAGCTGGAAATACTAAAGAATGCAATAAATTTTGTAATTTAGTGCTTTGGTCTTTTGGGAGTGAATGGTGCTGGCAAAACAACAACGTTCAAAATGCTGACTGGAGATACTGATGTGACATCTGGAGATGCTGTAGTGGCTGGCAATAGGTAAGTACCTTAAAAAAACACCTGTGACAGTCTGTTTACTGGGGTAGAACTGCACAGATTATAGTCTCAATGACCCCACAGCTCTTTTCCAGTTTTGTGGCACTGAGAGACACCACAGCTAACACACACTGGCACTTTATACTTTTAACGCTCTGTTGTAAAATCTGTGGGTAAGTTATAGTAATACTAAAAGTGGGGACAAGGCAATCAGATCTAATGGCAAGAGCTCACACACATAAGATAGCTAGTCCAACATGGTACTTTGATTTGAGCTTTGGGACTTTTCGCTGGTTGTTTCTAGCATCTTTGTTTACACAGTGCTGGCACAATGTCATAAGTTAATAAAGCATGATCTGATATTCACTTAGTTTAGTTCCAAGTTGTGTGTCTTTGTTAGGTGTAGTTGGGATTTGATTCTTTGTCCATTGATGTGATTTCAACAATAGCTATTTTGTTGCCAGGACATGGTCCTGGGCAGCCTGCTCTAGGTGACCCTGCTTAAGCAGGGTGGGTGGAGAAGATGACCTCTAGAAGCCCCTTCCAATCTCAGATATTCTGTGATTCTGTACTTCTCCTGCTATTACTACCAATGAAGTGTTAGCCTTGTGTCTTGCCTGTCTATTCCCAGTGACCACACTGAGCTGAATTTAACTGATTTTTTTTTTCTTCTAGAAATAAACACCTTTTGCAAAAAATATGATGAGTGCCTGTTCAAAGAACTTGTAAAGTTAGCCTATACTTAAACAGGAAAATGGGTGAGGGGAAATGGGCTTACACTTTTAACCAGGACTGAGCTCACCTAGATGAGAATATATTCCTTGTTATTCTCTACAGACAGATATTCTAGTAGGATGTTGTATCAGGAAGAATTCATTCTCCTCTTACAAGAGTTGTTGCCCCAGAAAAGAATGATTTTATTCAAAGTGTCCATCTCTGTCTTGAAGCTAGTATTAGAGATATAAAATTATTTTCTTTGTTTCTCCAGTATATTGACCCACATTTCTAATGTCCATCAAAACATGGGATATTGCCCTCAGTTTGATGCCATTGATGACCTCCTCACAGGACGAGAGCATCTCTACTTATATGCACGCCTGCGAGGGGTTCCAGCAGAGGAAATCAAGAGGGTAAAGCATCCTTGCTTTTGGCTTATACATAGTTACAGTGAATATTAGTGATGATTAACTGGGTTTGTAACATGCCAAGGGCCAGAATTTACAAAGTAGGCTTGCCATTCCGTGTGTTGAAGTCCTGGGAGTGGTTCCTGTCATTTGGACAGTTAAGTACAAGACTGTGCTATCAAATGGTATTAACGGTACCGCAAAACTGTGGCGCCAACTGTGGAAGGGAACAATGTAATTGTTGTGACTCAGAACTGCACTGGTTGCTGTTTTGTTCTTGTCTTTAAAGTTGTTTATGTATAAGAAAGGAAATATGAAGAAGATTGCAGAAGTAAATAATTTAAATTCTTGCACAGATAGGAAATCTACAGCTGAGCTTGGTTTATGGCTTTCCCTCAAGTAGTTAGAATTCCCCTCATGATCATAAATTTTTTGGACTCCCCTGTCTAAAATGTGTGTGCTAAACCCCAGGGGATTGCCATGTCTCTGCCAGAAGAGGGATGTATCAGCAATCCCGTCTGTTATGCATTAGCTGCTGTGTGAAAAAGACAGTCTTTCTCATAGGTTGCTGAATGGGGCATCCAGAAGCTGGGACTTCCTATGTATGCAGACCACCTGGCTGGCACCTACAGTGGTGGCAACAAGCGCAAGCTCTCCACTGCTATTGCACTGATAGGCTGCCCACCACTCATCTTGCTAGTAAGTGTCATGGTACATAGCTGTGTGACAGTTCAATATAACATCTCATAAGACTACATGCTAAAGAGGTACAAGAATGTTTATGACAGTCCTTGCAAGCTCCTTTCTGCCCTCAATTTACATCTACTTCAATGTTATTTTGAGGTCTTTAATTTCAGGGCTAGACTGGGATGCATATCTATGTTGTCAATGGACCCCAAGTGATTATGAAAGAAAGATCTTCAACAAAGAATGGTTTGAGATAAAATCTAAAATCTAGAAAAATCTGAATTTAAATCCATGTTTGGTTTCAGTCTGCCTTTTCTCGTCAGAGTATAACCACTCACATGAAAGATGATATTATGAAATATACCTTGCTGCTTTATCCATCAGAACAGAAGAAGATAGCTACCTGTTAGCAGCCTTTAATATCTTTGGAGTAAATTATACAAATTTAGACTAAACTATACAAATGCTGAAATATAGTTCTGATTAAATAAGTTATCAGATAATTGTGTCTCTCAAGGGAGATTATAAATGTAATTACTACAAAAATTCTTTATTTAGATTACACTGTAGCACCTTAATTTGTAGGCTAAAAAGAAACATTTTAATAACATTTTATTAGCATGGTTCATTGTGCCATTTAATATACCTTTACATGTATTCTGCCTGCACATAGTAAACAGACAGATTAAATGTTTTCTCATAATTTCTTGAGACAAAATGTTGAATTAAAATTTATTTCTCCAAGATTTTTTAAAGTTTTTTGTCACTAACGGGGTTAACTGATTTATGCAGGACCAGATCCTTAGCTGGTGCAAATCAGGGTGACTTCACTAGCTTCCTGGGTTGAGAAATGTGTCCTATATGTTTGTGTAATTAAGAACTTACTCTCATCTTACAAGAGGCTGCCCCAGGAAAGGAAGATTTTACTTAAAGTGTCCATCTCTGTCTTAAAGCTGGCATTATAAGATTATTTTATTTGTTTCTCCAGTATATTGACCTACATCTCTGATATCCATCAAAACACGGGAGCCAAACTTGACACAACTTGATGTAACTGCAACTTTATGAGCCTCTTTCCATTTATTTCTATTTTGGGTCCTAAATGTTTTTATAATGGGGGTCTCACAAATGCTTACATTTTTGATATCTAAGACCCTAGACTGGGGACTGCCTGTGTCATAATGGTCATTGCATTCCCTTCCCTGCAGCTGTGCCCTACACAGACAGCATTATATTCTTACCTGCAATTTTTTGTATTTGTTTTCTTACCGCATTGTGTGAAGAAATACATTAGTACCTATTCACTCATATGCTTATCAAGGTGCATGTACTTTCTCAAGGTACAGATTTCAGTAGGGAAGCAGCTATATGCTAAGGACCAAACACACAATTACTTGATTCTAAATAGATTTTATTTTTCTTACCTGCTTCTCTGACTGATTGTCTTAATGTTTCACTTACAGGATGAACCAACTACTGGAATGGACCCTCAGTCCCGGCGTCTCCTGTGGGACTCTATTGTCAGTGTGCTCAGAGATGGGCGAGCTGTGGTTCTAACGTCACACAGGTAAAAAGAGTTAGAATTCAGAATCCCAGAGTAGCTGAAGTTCATCTGCTGGCTTTTATGTCAAATATCTGTTCTCTATTTTGGAAGTATGGAAGAATGTGAAGCCCTCTGTACTCGCTTAGCCATCATGGTAAAAGGTACCTTCAAATGCCTGGGCACAATTCAGCAGCTAAAATACAAGTAAGTAGTTAATGGTGTTCTTTTAATGGGAAAACTTAGTGTATGTGACATGTACTGTTCTTAACACAGCAGTCCAATCTTGAAGAGCTTTTGTTTAAACAGACCTATTTCTGGGTGCAACTCTGTGGTATCCTAGACAATTTTAGCTGACCTCATTTCAACTCTGTTACACTATACACCACTTCTGCAGGGCAAATACAGGGCTTCCTACAGAGCTAGATCTTATGCATTATCTTTCAGATAATGTTTTCATAGCTGCTAAAAATGAATTTTCTTCCTGAGTAATGAAACCATTTCTTCATCCCATTCCCAAACCCACATGTGCTTCCCAGGTTTGGAGATGGGTACATCGTCACTCTGAAAATCAAAGCTCCAAAGTCTGGGCTGCCTCCAGATCCTACTCCTGCTGAGCAATTCATACGTGTGAACTTCCCAGGGAGTTTACAGAGAGAGAAGCACTACAACATGCTGCAGTATCAGATTTGCTCCTCTTCTCTGGCTAAGATTTTTCGGTTAATACTCTCCAATAAGGAAAACTTGCATATTGAAGAATATTCTGTGTCTCAAACAACTTTAGATCAGGTGAGTAAAAAATAAAACATCCATGAGAAAGCCTGTCTGGCGAGAATTAGGCAACGCAATGGGGAGGTATCCAAGCAACTGAACAACCAAACTGTTCAGAGTAGGGAATTATCTTGCACCTCTTTCTCAGACACAATTCCCAGACCCATCATCAAGGAGGGTGTACCAGAGCTGAAATCTGTAACTGATTCCCTGTGTAAACAGGTGCCATTTGAAAGCTAGTAAGACAGTATTTCCCAGATGCCAGAATTCACACAACCCATTTCTTCAGGAGCACGAGCCTGAGCAAGGTCAGCTATTGAGAATAAGGCTTGCTGAGCTGGGAATAATGTTTTATTTTAAATAAGATATTTGGACTGTGTTATGTCAGAGATACTTTGATATCTAGTTAATGTTTGTATGTCTCTGTCATGCACTTTTATACAGGAACAATTAGACACACAAAACCTGGAAAGTCCACAGGGACTGCTGGCAGCACCCACTTGCTAAAGGGCATTAGCCCCATCTGCCTGCTTTCCTAAGTAGCAGAGGGTCAACATATGCAAAGCTGTCTTTGCTGGGAATGCTAGAGAAACATTCCTGGCTGCCTTACAGCTTCCTACTAAAATATTCTGTCTCCTCTTTCCCATCACAACCAAACCGGCTTACGCTGTGCAACTCATGCAAACTCTGCTGAAACCATTTCCTGCTTAAGAAAAAATAGGATTTTAGTTGCAAGTAAGTGCATCCAAAGGAAGGAAGTTGCAAGGAAGTTTATAAAAATAAAGAAGGAATTAATGATCGCTGCTGATAATGCAGTGTCTCACTTCAGGTCATGTCTATGGATTCCCTTCTGTCTCTTCCCTGCAGAGAGGCCAAGAGGATACAAATGTACAGAGACATTCCATTAACTCATCTCAGCTGATGAGATGGTGACGTTTTCTGCTTTCCTCACACAGGTTTTTGTGAACTTTGCTAAACAGCAGATGGAGGATGAGGAAATTCCTTTGCATCCCCGTGCAGCTGGAGCCAGCCGAGAAGCAAAGGTGTCCCCTGCTTTGCATCAGCAGGCAGCTGCATAGACTATTCTTACAGTCACTAGCGCTTAGAGTGTGCACAGTGCAAAGATGTGCCATACCAGAGCAGTACAAGGGTAAAACAAGGGTTCCCACATTCAGTCTTATACTGATTTTTTTGCACCTTTCTGAGCATTGTGCTCACAACAGCAAAAGCCCTAGCAACAGCCAACTTCTGCTCTAACAGGAACAATACATGCTCAAAGTGTCGAAGGAAAGGCAGGTCCTTGCTATAGAAAAAAATATTCCTCTAACATAAAGTTCATTATAAGATACAAGAAGAGAAGTCTAATTCCCCTTGTTGACATGTAAAGAGCATTAAAGACAGTTTATCTAGCTGGTCCTTTCAGGTAGGTTTTTCTTGTTTAACTCTTAAGTCAACTGCTACCAGTCATCAGACAGGTCCCAAGACAGAGAGCACTGCCCAGCTTAGAAGTGGATTCATGCCATCCTGAGTGCACATGACTACCAAGGTCAGAACATCAGCACTGGCTAATGGCGCTATACTGGGAGGCTGCTTCACTGTCTCACTAGGCTGCCAGTGAAAACAGATGGTTGTCCCAGCAAGAATGGGAAGAATTAATTAAGGTCTCGGATCCAGGCAAAAAAATTGCCTTAAAAAAAAAAAAACAAACCACAACTCAATGAAAATTATATCATATTCATGTTCAAGTTTCTCAAATAGAAGCAGAATCTCAAAATGGAGATTAAAAAGAGAGTATGTCCAAATCTGCCAAATGTTTTGTTTTCTCATGGAGGCCTGGAAAGATATCTTAGTTACTAAACAAGATAATTTTTTTCTTCTTTCCTGTAACTGGACCTTAAGTGGGTGTAAAGTGTGAACAGGGTATGTGCTTTCTCTGTGCTCAGAAGGAAAATTTCAACCTGCTTGTACTCCACACTGCACTCTGTGGGAAATCATTTGCCATTTAGCTCTTTTCTCTGGTTCAAAGTTGAACTAATGGAAAACAACAATACTGAAAACAAATTCATAATGATGTATTGCTTCAGTTATCTACCAGATCTAACCATTTCTAAGAAATCTTCTCTAAGAGATGTTACACAGAAATAAAATCTGGGTCATGTATTTTTGCTTTGTTAGGTTTTTTCTTCAATCGATGTAGATCTTTTTTTTTAATATAAGGACATTCTTGCTTTTTACTGTACAAAATATTACAAAACTTCAGCAACCAGCTGTAGTCTTCTTTTGCCGTTATATCAGCTGATTTCAAAATATAGCCTAGAATTTATTGCATATTTCACCCTTACAAATAGTTGCAAAAATCTTTCTAGACATCGATTATAGATAAATAAATTAATCATGAAACAAAACAGTATCTACGCATTCTCTTCATAGTCTAAAATAGCTTCTTTAAAATGTCATTCAAATAGATCGTAATAGTCTTTTTTTTGCACAAAACCCAACTAAGTGCCACTGAACATCTTGTGAAAAAGAAAACACAGGAAGTCCAAAATGTAGCTGATTTTTTTCCTCCCTGTCTCTGAACATAGGAAGGGAACTAGCACTCTGAGGACTAGCAGTCACTTCACGTATTTACAAAGTGTATTAAAAAATTTTCAGAGAATGCTGACATAAAATGCTATGTAAAAGGTCCTTTAGTATGATAAGGACTTGTCATACGAAAACAGGCCAAAGATCACAGATATAGCATAGATCAGATCTTCTGAGCCTTATTTACTGGTATGCAATTTACTAATGAAGAAGACTAAAAACAAACAAAAAACCCCCAACAATACAGGATGTTATATCCACAAATACTACAAATACTTCTTACTTCAGATTCTTTTGGCAAATTAGGGGTTAGACCCAAATCAGGTATTTGAGATATTGCCTATTTCTTTATTCCAGGAACCATTCATATTCTTTGGTAATGTTATTTGTTACAAAGCACCTGCCTCCAGGCAGCACACTGTCTTCTTCAAGTCAAAGAAGGCAGATCATGCAACTGTCTTCAGGCCAGCTGGCCGTGCTGGCTGAGCTAAGCTCTCTAGTAGTTAGCTGGTATGTCTTCATTCCAATGTACTTATGTCTTGCAGAATGCCACTGCTAAATTTGGAGCTGCTTTTCAGCACAGACTTCTCAGGATCTCTGATCCATCAATCCAAATAGACTAGTACAGGAAAATCTAAGTCAATCAGGTTACAGTGAAGTGTAGGGGCTTTTGATTACCAGCTGTGCTATGAAGCCTTATTTTTTGAAGGTGCTTCTGAGTTGAGAATTCTTGACTGTAAGGAAGTGTAGCTTTCAAGTGCATACAATTTCCCTCAGCAGTGGAGATTCAACATGCACAAAAATCCTTTTAATTAACTCACTTATTTAGCAAGAGGTTTATGAGCTTTTTCTTCTTAAAGTTCCGTGCAATATTGAAACTAAACCTTTTTTTCTTACAACAAAAATGGAATAATTGGCATTCGAAGACTTGGATAATCCTTAAATTCTCGTAGGTAGGTGCAGTGTTTATCCTTTGCCCAGATTGTCATCTGAATGAAGCAAAGCAAGGTGAATAGCCCCACTGGAAGGAAGGGAGAAAAAGATAAATGACATTATCAGATTAAAAACACACTCTCCTTGCTGACATCACTTCAGGGTGAAGTAGCAAAACATTACTCACCTGGAACACACTGAGTCATGACAGTGAAACTGATCCAAGTCCCCACCTGTTTTGGCCAAGGAAATTTTAAATATTTCTGGTGACAGCATTTGCATTTATGTCTCTATTGATCAAAAACAACCTTGTCCTAGTATAGGTAAATAAAAAAGCCAAGGTCAGCCAGATCAATTTCTAGTGTTAATAACCTTTAGCCAAAAAGGTGAACAGTGCCTTATTATGACAAACAAAACCTTTTTGTTTCTATAGCTATTATCGTGACAAAATTTTAAGCATTACAACATACTGTCCTTTCCATTTCTCTGCCTAATTTGTATTTGTCATACCTCCATCAGTGCTAGGACTGGTTAACTTTCTATAGTCTAAGGCCAAATACTGTTAACATCTGTTAATCTCCACTGCAGTTAAAACATGATGCTGTCCTTCTGTGCTAGAGTGAATTTTACACTGAGTTGCACTGGTTTTAGCTGCTTTTGAACTGAGTCAGGAGTTTGGCTCCTGATTAAGGAATATGAAGCAATAAACTGATTCAAGCTTCTAAAGCAGTCACCACCAACACAAGCGACTGTATAACTTAAGAAAATTAGGAAAAAGACCTTATTTTTTCTACCACAATATCTTCTAATTCATCTATTTCTCCATTTTCTCTGCCACAATATCTTCTATCTGTCTGCCCACTATCTTCCTGCATACGGTGATATTCCTGGGCTCTCTTACATTATAGATCCATCAGATACCCCCATCCCCTCATTGCAACACACATTCAGTAGCAATCTCCCTGCCCCTGTCTGCAAAATTTGGACTGCTTTAAAGTCTACCTGTCTTGACCAGCAGCCACACTGAAGCACAGGCCCAGGGTCCAGGCTCTCTGTTTAAGGTTAGCTCTGTAAGTACTGCCTCAAGAGAGGAGAGGAAGAACAGACCAGTTCCTCTCTGCAAGCTGATTTCATGGGGTTTAGGGGAGGAGGGGAAATGGTGTTGAGCTGAACTGTGTCAGAGGTTTCTTCTATGTTTAACATCCAAAAGAAATGAAAATATATTCAGCAGAACTAAAATCTGAACATCTTGTTTGAAAATACATACCTCATATGTATAGTTAGGGCAAGATACAAAGAAAAACAGCCATGTGAAAGGATTCTTTGTTGGATATGGGATCTTACGGGTTTTGGATCCTATAGATTAGAAAACAAATCACAAAATATTCACATTCCTAAATATATTGTTTCCTATAAAAACAACCCAACTCTGCCTACTCCTGTGTTTCATCACTGTCAGACAAGCAGGATGTGGGAAAACAGGATGTCCTCCGGACCCACAAGAAGGAATAGGATAACTGTGAGGAAACATTCTGGGCATTAGAAAGTCGTCTACTTATGCCTTTGATCAGTCACTCCTGTAAGAAGAGGTACCTCAAGTTTTAGATTTAGAAGTTAAAATTTTTCTCAGATTGTCACAGAAGGGGATTTTAGCAGTCATAGGTGATAGCTGTAAGGTGTTTGGCTCATGCCCAAGGAACTCTGGCCTGCACAGCGATCTTGTGCCCCCTGGAGAAGCCAGTGAAATTACTTTCCCTTGCTCACCAAAGCGTAGCTTATATTAGCACTGCTTCCTTTTGCACTGCCAGTGTAACTAACATAACTGCTGCCCCCAACACAACCTGGCCCTAACCAATAAAAATCACAGACTGGTGTTGGATTCCTTGCACTGTCTGACCTCTCCTGGAATCCAATCTTTACAGTGCTGAGCAACCTGGGTTCCCACAGCAGCCAGCTGGTGAGTATCCACCCTCCAGGATCAGGACTTTCATGAGGTAGAGTAACTGTAGAAGTTCTGAACGGCTGTGCAAAATGAAAATTATAATGCAATTTTTACCATTTCTTCGGAGGTTACTGAGCGCAACATGAATGGAAAAATTTCCAGCTTCACACAGCTGCAAGAAAAAGCATGACAGTTAAAAATGTGCTTCCCTTCTATTTACTCTTCTTCCTTTTATTATTTCCTGGGATACTTAAAAAAAAAAAAAAAAGGGAACAGAATCTATTATAAAAATAATAAATATCCTTAAATAAATATCGTTAACCAAGGCTGCAGTCTGACTAGAGGATGGAATGTCTTTGTTCCAACATGAGTCCATGTTATACTCTATTACATATTAATGATATTTGCCAGCAAATGTGGACTTGGTGTCCAAAAGATCAAATTTACTACTTATATAATTCCCATGAGATCTAAAGGCAATAAACCAAAGGGGACAAAAGTAAACCCAGGAGGTGCTTTATCTTTTGGTTATTCTTGTGTCTTTAAAAACACCCAAAAAATTTATTTGGATCATTTTGGTTTCTCAACAGTTATTAAAATCCCAAGGAAGACCAGGGTTGGACTCTTAAGTAAGTATTCGTCTCTAATTTATAGGAATCATGAAATATAATTGACCCAGCTTCCTCCACTGGTTTTAAATAATGGTTCCCCAATCAATTATGCAGAAAGTGTATTGAAATGACCCATTTATGTGATTATGGACAGTCTCCAGTGTCTGCAAAGCATAGCTATTAAAGCAAATGACTGGTGGTCAGAGCTCCTGAATTTTATGCCCAGCTCTGTGCTTTCAGTTATGTAGTCTCTTTATGAAATGGGAATAGATTATGAACTCACAGTATTTTCATACTAGGAAGCTGCTTTGAGATTCTGCAGTCACTGTGAATTAGTGTCTCAAAGCAAGTGAACAGCTGATGTTCTAAACAAGTTTGGCATGCATAGGAAAAATGGGTAAATCTTTGCTGGCTACACTAATGTTGCTTCTGCATGTATGAAATGTTCCTAGGAACTGTGAAAATGAACAGACAGTGACTTAAGAATTTTGCTTCATATGGAAAGTTGTAAAAAAATTTGTGCAGCCCATCAAAATGAACCTCTGTCCCTGGAAATTATCAGCAACATGCTTTCTTAGTTGGTTAGTTCTCTGAGTTTTATGATCTGTTGTGATTCTTAACACTCAATAAACAGTTCCCAAAACAAACTCACTGGCATTTAAACACAGTGTCACAAACTGGTAGTTCCAGGATTCTTTTCAAGATCACGAGAGATCATCCCAGCAGATAAATAGCCCAGTCTTGGAATGAATACTGAATCAAAATCTTCCCTTGTGTACAAAATCACATTAAAAACTGACAGATTTATCTGTTCTGCATATCCAAGTGGTCAGCTTTAGTAGTATGTCCCAGGTCTTCAAGGCCTAAGTATCTGCTTATCCTACTCATTCTTGCACTTACACAACATAAGAAATAAAAGCAACATGTTTCAGCATTTTCTAAAAAGAGAACAAACTTACCAGAAACATGATCACAGCAAAATTTATCTGTTTTTTCCCATAAGCTATTAAACAAAAAAGTTAACATGTGATTAGTACTAATATACAAACGCATAAGTACTTAAATCACATTGAGGGTTGTTTTGCTACTTACAAGGAGGAGTGTAAAGAGGATGATTGATGTAATAAGCAAGCCAAGCTGCAAATCCCCAGTAATACAAGCAGTTCTGAAAAACAGGGAATTTTTCTTTGTTTCAGTACAATCCTCTAGGCCAGTATTCACTGCAAGGACCGCTGATAACAATGAATTGGGCTGATCCTTCAAGTTGCTGATAATACAACAAAAAATTACCATACTAAGTGTGCTAAGGTGAGAGCAGACAACAGGAAATAACAGGAAGGAAGTAGTGCTCGTACAGTAAGATTTCCTCTCAAATATCTTGTATCTGTTAAGTTTATAAACACTTTTAGAAAGTATGATCATACTATTGAAAACAAATTTATCTTGTCACGCAAGCCATTTGGCCAAAAATGAAATGCCATACAGACTGTAGGTTAAAGAGAGACTTGTTTTGCTAACCTCTGAGACTTTGTAAAACCAGATTTAGGCACTCTGCTCTCTTCCCTGCTTATTACTTTGTACTGCCCAATCTCTTACCTTTCTTCTCCTTCATCCCATCAGTCTTCTTTCTTTGCCATGCTTTAAGTTTTCCTACCTGAAGTCCTCATGCCTGGTGCTTTCCTTTGCCCGTTCACTGTGATACCCTTAGTCTGTCCCTTTTGCTGTTTTCCTTGTCTTTCTGTGATCCAGCTTCCATCCTCTAAACTCTGATAACATAGCTGTCACTAACAGCTCTACTAACTCATTCCTGACCAGTCTCAGAGCTTGTTCACAGGCTTCCTCCATGAAAAAAAATTACTTACAGTGACAATCTCTACCTCTTGTTTGGTTTTGCTGGCCCTGCCTCTTGGGGTTTTTCTTCTGACACTCATTGCTGGTTCAGTATCTTGGTGACAGAGTGTCTTTCCCTTCTTATATATCTGGAGGTAGGAGGGAGGCCCTTTCTTGGCCCATTCCTCTTCTTCCTCTGTGTTCTCACCTCTAGGTGCCATTCTCTTGCAGACAGACTTTAACTCTTGTCGACAACTCATACATTTGCCTCTCATTAGTTGAGATTTCTTTGTTTATCAAATCTAGTGCCTCAGTTTTTAATGTTTTTGGGCATGTTTGGTTATCATCTGGACTTCAGCAAGAACAAAACTGAGCTCTTTATCTTTGTTTCACCTCTTCTTCTGTTCTTTTCCTTCCACTTATCTATCCGTCCCTCCTGTTTGCACTCTTGACTAAAACACTCATCCTTTTTCTCGTGGTGCTTTTTTCTTCACCTTCCAATAGCTTCATGTAGCTTAGACATTTTTACATCTTTCTGCTTTCCCCT
The DNA here is from genome assembly GCF_000699245.1 of Pterocles gutturalis. Classification (NCBI taxonomy): domain Eukaryota; kingdom Metazoa; phylum Chordata; class Aves; order Pterocliformes; family Pteroclidae; genus Pterocles; species Pterocles gutturalis. The sequence continues at coordinate 25,188 of NW_010108890.1, forward strand.
TCACAGCTTTCCTTTCCTGCTCACTCAGACAAAATTCTTATCCAAGGCTGCATTCTTTCCTGTCCTGACTGGTTTAACTTTTTTTTTTTTTTTTTTTTTTGGCTTTGAATTTTGCAGCCTTTTTCCCCTGTACATACCAGAACTGCATTTCTAGCAATAATACCTTGAAAAGTTATTACCTCAGCATCTCCAACCCACACTAGCTGACTGCAGTGTCCAATGGTGCACTTTTCTGAAAATGCTGGTGAGGGATAAGCCTTCCCATCTGCTGCAAACAGTTGTATTAAACATTCTGTTGCATTTCTACTTTCTTTTGAGAGTTAATTAAACCACTGAAATACCCAGAGACCTCAGACAAAATGAACACCCTTTTGGCTATGACTATGACAAGCACATAGTATGTCCTTGCTCTGAAATTAATATATTAATAGATAACTGATGAGAATGAGCAAATTATGAACCAATAATTACATATCAGGTGAGACAAAAAAGCAGAGAGATAAGTAACTTCCCTGTGACAGCTTCCCTCTTCCTCAGGAAAAGCAGCAGAGCCAGAAGAATGACTCCAGTGAGAGACAATCTAATGTCTTATCCATAAACTACTGCTTCCTCCCTAACACTAGCTTCTTCTGTCATCATCTACAATTTACTAACTGCTGTACAAACTTAGGTGAAACAGTTTCTTGTAATCTTGGAATGGCATCTCATGAAAAACCTTTCCCTAACTTTGGGGCTTGGCACAGGATGGATCATATGACAATGGATTTCAGTAAAGTAAAATTAAATTAAAAAATTATCATGGTTCAGCTCCCAACAATACATGCTGTAGTTAGACTGAATAAGTACTATTCATCCAAAGAACATGATTTACTGCAAGAGTACTACTCAGTTATAAGAAAAGGAGCTTTAAGATGAATGGAGTCCGCCACTGCTGAGGGCCTTAGCAGTAACACTACAAATGTCCAGCTGCCAGTAGAAGCCTTATGGCTCATACAAAATACAGTGAGATTCAGATCGGAACAGCAGAGTACATACAGACTTCATAAACTCACTTGAAAGAAAGAAATTGTTTCTGTGAATCTTTCATATTCCAGGTCAATAATAAAGCTTTACAACAATCTCTTATAAAAAGATTTTGTGGATCAAGTTTAGATATTGCAGGGATCCCATAAATATATTATTCTTAAGTTTACAAAGTTATGCTTAGGATTTTTGTCTTCTCTACTCCAATTGATGATCCCTATGATGATCAAAACTATTTCTGAATGCCCTGCCTATGTTTACTATGTTTATTCATGACCAGCATGTACCCTTCTGTGTGTCTCATTATATTGTCTTGTGGTTTAAATGGTATCTCTTTAGGTCTAGTGTTTTCGTTCCTCCAGATGTTTTTATAGAAAGTGACAATATTCCTTCTTTTTTACCCATGACAATGTTCAGTAAGACCAGTCATAAGACTAATCTTTGAGGAATTCCACCCTAGACACCTCCCTATTATTAAAGGTCTGACAGATCCTTTTCTGGCACAACCACGATCACCTTTCCTTTAGTTAGTTCCTTTATCACCACACAATTTTTGTATTAATCCCTATCTTATTCGCCCTGAACCAGTTGTTTACTAAGTCTAGATAAATCAGATATTCTACCTTTCCATTGATAGAAAAATCATGTATCTTAGAAAGGATTATACTATGTTAGTATATAGCATGAACTGCTGTTGGTGAACCCCTGCTGCATTTTACAGCATCATTTATTCCTATTTCCATTTGGTAAACAAAGGAAAATAACAAATCTCATCAATTCCTGTCTCAGATCTCTGCTTGTTAAGACTGAAGTGTCTCTTGTTAAAGGTGGCTTTCCACTGCGCTTAGGTATATCTGCTACTTACCAAACACTTAAAGTAAGAAGCTTTGTTTACCATTTGTATGCGAAAGAAAAAAGGTAAGAGGATGTGATTTTTTTCTCACTGGCACAATTTTGGAGTACCACCAAGGTCAATGAAATTATGAAAGCAAATCAAACCCAAGCACTCCTAAGCAGGTAGAAAAACTGTGAGCAACTTTACAGATGAAAGCAAGTATCACCAACATGAGAAGGTGGAAAAGCAGAAGTGATCAGAATGACTGGTGTGGATTTTAGCAACAACAGTTTGTCTGGTCCGAAAGGAACAAGTAGTTGTCAGAGATGGCAGTGAGAAAATGAAGATTTATCACACTGTACTGATTCTTTTTCAAGGTAAAGTTGCTCACTTACCTGCTGTATAGCATGCATTAGCTACTATGGTGTCAAGAACAAGTCTCTAAGAGATCTGCTAGCCTTTAACATCCCTTGCACTCTTCCACTGCAGAAAACACAATAAATTGCTAGGGAGGATTCTTTGACGGCCACTGCTCAACTACAGGCCCTCCTTCCATTTCGAAAGCATGAAGCTATTGCCCAGAACTACCACAGCCGCTGCACAGCTGTAAGGAGTGAGCCACAAGGTAGAGCTCCAGCTGCTGGGAGTCACTGCCATAATGCAAATTCCAAGGGACTGTCTAGATACCATATATCTATATAACTGTTAAATACCCAAATGCTGATACTATACTATATGCTTTCCAATTGTAGATCATAATCTCCTGTCTTCCTGAGGATCAAGCTTATTTTTGAATACCAGTGTGTACCCTGTTGCAAACGTTTGTAAAATAACTACAGCCCATGCATAACCATGCAGCTCACTGCGCTACTTCACAAGTATCTAGGAAACAGGGGGTCTGCATCCCAACAGCTGCCCTGTGCCACAGCAGCACTGGTAACACTAGGGAGTGCTCCTGCGGGAGAAGAAAATGCAGAACCACCAAGCTGCTTTATGCTAGATCAAAGGTAAATTAACAGTTGCTGAACAGCAAAGAGAGTGTCAGGGGCAAAGAAAATGCAAAATGACTGTTACAAAAAGTAGATTTTCTTTTTTTTTAAAAGCAACCCTCCCAACTTTGTGCCTGCCTGTGCTACCTTAAAAGTTAACCTTGTTACTAAACGCTTCGCACTCAAGGAGCTAGGTAAGTGAAAAGGAAGGGTATGCTGAAGGCTTAAAATTTTGAAAGAGCAATGAGACTATTATAACATGAATAACAGTATGGCAACATGTGGGTTATACAACAGCAACATTAAGAAATCTTTTGAAAGAACTAGAGCTTTGTGGGTGAGATTTGCTGTGTATTATTACTACAAAAGCCGCACCAAAAAAGCTGTGCTGCGGAGGCAGAGCATAGGTTGGCTAGGTTGGATTTGTAAGGGGGGCTAGGAATAGATTCTGACACAATTTACCTTCACAATATTCCTCAGTGGCATAGTCCCATGGGAGAACCGATGAACAAATACTGTTTCAATCAACCTTTTGATGTAGTGGAAAGAATGGCAGATACATGCCAAGCTAGAAACAGCAAGACAAAAGCATTTAAGAGTGCTTAAAAAAACAAGTGTGGCAAGACATTTGGAATAAGACTACAATGCTAACAAGAAATACTGCTCAAGCCTGCAAACTGACTTACTTAACTACTGGATGCGGGCTTGATGTAAACCTCTCATCCAGTCCATAGACAAAAGGCATGCGGAAATAAAACAGAAAATAGATGAACAATGGACCTGTATATTCTATCAAAAATACCTGCAAAAAGAGAGAAAATAATTAGACACCTGAATTAGATGATGGTTTTGCTTTGGTTTCTTTGTGGTAACTAATGCAGTGGGATAAACACCTCCACTGACCCAGGATGGCATTTAGAGAAGCAGGGAGTGAACAGCAAGCTTGGGCTTGGGCTATGAAATGGGCAGACATGCACGTGAATGTTTTGCAATGCATTTGCCTCAGTTGCATACAAACAGCCATTGCCAGTGCAGCTGACACAGTATGGGTATGAAAAGAAAATAATGGCAGCCCAGAGATCACGGTAAATATGCATGCATGTTACATTTACGCAGCTTTCACCCTCCTCTTGCCCTCAAAAACTGTTGCTTTATTTGGTGCTAAAAAGAAATTTGGTGAAGAATTTATCTTGAAAAAGAGGAGCTTTGTTTCTAATTAATTAATTTTGTTTAAACTGGAGACATAGCTTTTAAGTGTTCACAGGTAACCCCATCTGTATGAATAGTTAGCACAGCAGATGTCCCGGGAAACAATCAATTCATTCTATATTCAACAATCTTTAATTTGGACACAAAGAAAAAAAAAAAAAGGAGAAAAACCAAATAAACCATTATCTAACTTGATTTCATTTCAAATAGGTGTGCATTTCCTAGGAACATCACTTTAAATTTAAGTTAACTTTGAACTAAATATTAACAGTTGTATTTTCCACACTTCTATAAGTGAGGAAGGCAGGCTTATGCCTCATTTCTGGAGAAAGAAGGGAAAATGATTGCATTTCCTGACATCAACTACTGTTTTCTAATATGTTTAGAGTTATTTTGATACTCAGAAAAGTTGTGTTATCAACTTCTGTAACAATCAGCATTTGCTCTGGCAAAGATCAGGTTTGATTGTAGATGAGAAGCTTCTCTTTCTTATTTGATAAAACTGAAGTATTTCTTGGCTTACTTTTGAATGAAGTCACTTGAAAAGCACAGAGAGCAGAATGTAAAGTAAAGATTATGGAATGGCAGAAGTCTGGTGTTACTCTGCACTGTGATATTTTGTTATGTATTAATGCGTGTGTCTTGGAGCCTACATTGCCTTTAGGAGCTTTTGCCTGTCTTACTGTTTTTTGGACTGTATAATAGCTCCCTGATTTATCAGCGTTGCATCCAAAATAATGATGCAAAAATTCAGTCTTGCAGAACATTTGAATTTTTTTTATTTTACCTCTTATGGGTGTTGTCTTTGCTATTTGCCATTAGCACAAGATTTTATTAATGTTTTTAAGCTAAGAAATTATAAATATGCCTTTAAATTACAGGGTACTTCTCCCTTTGTGCTGTGCTGTTTCATTAGAACTAGTGTAATATGTGCATCATGGACCTTTTGAAGAACTGGAAGGGTCATTGGTCACCTCACTGCATAAACAGCAGTGCTGTGTTGCCAGCCAAATGAGTTGTGACAGAATTTGCATTTGAGCTAAGACAGTAAATATACAAGGTCTTTGTGGATGGCCACTAATACTGCAGAAATTACCAACTGTCATTAGCCTGCCGCTAGCATCCTGGGACACAGCCACGTGCAGACAGCTAGCTGATCTTACTGTTGTGCATTTT
>NW_010108890.1:30450-38090 GCF_000699245.1 Pterocles gutturalis
GAAGTCACTGTCAATATGCCTTTTTGCAGGACAAACTCATAGGAGTATAGTCAGGAGAGTTACACAGGCCCTGTGAAGCAGATCCCCAAAGGCACTTAGACACCTAGTTCCTAGTGATTTTGCAGTAGACATCTAAGTCCATTTGAGAACCTGCACCTTAGTTCAGTAGAGCCAACCTACCCTGCAGCAAGTTTTCCACTGCTGCTCTCCCAGGGATCTAGGCATTCAAAATATCCTGTTACTGCTTTCCCTGATTAAATGAACTGAAGCAATGAGGATTCATTGCCTGCATCCACTATCAGAGCAGGCATCATGCAGAAATACTGGACAGAAACAAAAAGTGATGTAAGGATTAATTATGGAAAAATAGCCATTAAAATGGCTCAGACATGAAGCATAGCTCACCGTAGTCCATCCTATCTGTGGCCCTAAATCTTTAAAGTATAAGGTAGCAGTTGTGCCAACAGGGAGGTGCTGCAGGATTTCCTCATCCCTCAGGGACTTTCCTTCTGAGAAGGAAAGAAGTAATTACATCTCAGTGAAATTCAGGGCAACTTTGGTAGCATACTAGCTTCATATAGTGCTTTAACCAATCTGTGAGATTCTTTGACGTGACATGGGTTTATTGGAATCTCAATAAACAAACTAAGAATGTTTATACCTAATTTTGATTTATCCCTGTAATCACATATAAGCCTGGATCCTCTAGTCACACCAAGAGAGTTATGAGAATACGCAGTCCTATGTGCCTCCCTACTCCAGTAGACTTGCTTCATCACTGCTACAGCAGAATTTGCTGATGAGTCACTGGCCTTTGTTATGGTTCACTGACCTCCTGGTCAGCTGCACCTCCATCTCTCTCCTCATCGCTGATTGTCAGACAAACAAGCTAGGATAGGCTGAGATTGGAAGGCTCTCCTACAGAAGTTTTCATTGCCTCATTTTTTTCCAACTAACCAGCCAGGAGGTGATTCCACAGGACTTGGGCTAGTACTCAAGCTTTTAATGCCAAATTTTCAGGGAATCTCCAGAAAGCCAGCATTTTCTCATGGCAAGTCTCACAATATAAGTCCATGGAAATCTGACAAGGTAGATGTTAGAAGGAAGAAATAAGATACTCATACACCTGTTTTCCATGGACAGATTCTACACAATGAACTAATCTTCACCAGCATACTTTTATACTTTTAAGGGACTGTTTAAATAAAATCATGCTCAGTGGAAGCAAAAGAAGAAAGTGCTACATTTCACACTGAATGCTAAGATGAATTAACACAGTTTGGCAATTAAACTTTCTTTTGCGCACCCAGGCCATGTACTAAGCGGCTTCTTGTAGCAATACCTACAACTGCATTAATGAAGTCTGCCAGCTGGCATTAGCTTTGTCAGCAAATCCTACATCCATGGCAACGTGTTTTGCATTAGCTTATCTCAAAAGAATGGTAATTCCTGCCTAAGAACAGAAGATATGTGAATTGATAGCTCTAACTCATAGCCCTTTTCAGCACTCCCAGCTGAGCATCACTGTGGAGATCATTTCACTGCAGCTAAGGGAAATTAGTATCTAGATTCTGTGCTGCCTGTCTTGAAAACTGAAGTGCTCACTAGTTAGAAAGTGCCTTGGAACAATGTGCAGACTCTGGAGTTAATTACCAAGCACCAGGCACATGGGTTGAACTCTCTTCAATACTTTCAAAGAATTAAATTTGTTCTGGATTCTCTTCAGCCTTCATTGTGCTAACTAACATAGCTGGAAACTCATGATGAAGAACTAATACCCATGCAAAGTACACCTTTTATGCCAGGTCCCTGCTCAGAGCTTTGTTATTCTAGTCCTCACAAGTACTTACTTGGATCAAGTTTTATCGACTGCCTTGCTGGATACCACCGAGGATCTGTAAGACCACACAGAATTGTGTGATATACAATGTTTGTTTTAGATCATCCACTACTATAGTGAATGCAACACAACAAGATAAGATTTAGTTAAAGATTTTTAGGAATATTTATTCAACATTAATATCTGTGAGAAATTATGCAGCAGAAAAAATGCAAAGTCATATCAAGATAGTATAAAAATGATACTGAAATCTCACTGTGATTGCATTCCTGTGCAGGTTACTTAGCAGTATGTGTGTGTACATCACATGTTTCAAATTTTGTGATTTTCTCCTATTTATATACTGAATATTCTGATATGATATGAACTGTTGCAAAAGTTATACTCACATAATTTATGGAACATCGATCTGATTTCCCTAATTGTGGCATTTGGTTCCACCTAGGCAACAAAAAATATTGCATATGTAAGATACATATTTTGAAAGACAACTAGTAGGTGCAAGACTATTCAAGTAGAAGAGTGACTAAAACATTGTAACAGTGTAACTTTCTTACAGATGGCTAGGATTGGCATGGGTGATTCAAAGTACTTCTTACAGGAAAAGGGGAGGACAATTTGTGATGTCTGTTTCAGAGCCAGCTTCTCTAGCAGGGGTCAGGAGTTACTACAACAGCAGTGACAGTTTGATGGCTTATGAGTGAGTAAGACACAACTGGCACCATCTTAGTGCAGCAGATGAAGTGCTCTTTGCCCAAAAGCTCCCTCTGGAAAAGGGCTGAAGTACTCTGTAGTCGGTGCGAAGTGTGCATAATCACTGCCTCTTCAGTGGCCAAAGAAAGGCTATCAGGAGACGAAATACCCTTCATAAACATTAAGTTTACTTAAAAGTTACTAATTTTTAAATAGTCACCTAACATTTTAAACAGATTTTTGCTTACCTTCTCTAGGAAGCATAGCTGTTTCTTTGTCTTCCAATCAAGGATTTCCACCTGATAGGATAGAAAAATGATAATTACTAATTATTGGCTAAATAATCTCTAAACTCTTTGTTGATTCTCAAATTCACAATCATTGTTCAGAGTGAGACATTGTTTTTCTCTCATCTCTGGACTGTGTTGAAAACACTTCTGATGTGCTCAAGAGACAGCTTTAATCATAGCCAGGTTCTCAAAGCACTCAACTTGTGAAAAAATAATATTCTTGCCAAATAAATTCTCTTCCTGATTACATTCAGAAGCAGAAGTAGTTAACTTATTGATCAAAACACATTGATCTGGGGTATTTACTTATGCTAGAGCAAAAGGAACAAATAAGGGATAGAGAAGTTTCACAGGAACCACTGAGGAACAGAATTTTTATAATTTGTAGAACTAGAAAGACAGTTTGAGGAAAAAAAAAAAGTGCATATATATGCATGTAAGCAAATATTCTGAGTACATACAGCTTGAAGATTAATGTGCATTGTTCCCAGAATATCTTAATTGTAAAGAGAGTGGAAAGCAGTGGTGGATATAATGAACAAATGCAGCTAAATATCTGGACATCACAAATCCTTAAGAGGTTGTTATAGGAATATTCAGGGCTACTCTTGCTTCTCAGATCACCTGTATTAGTAACTATATAATAGCATTTTATATTTCAAGCAGTGGTTTATCTACGGTGCTGAAAAGGAAAGAGCAGATTGTTTCAGTAATGAAATGGCAGTTTGGCAAAAGGTTATGATTTTAATCAACAGCCAAGCAGAAAAGTCCCCAGATATTTCAAAGCCCAATTGCAGCAGGCTAGCAAAACCTAAGATACAGTGAAGGTGTTTTAGTTTCATTTGTTCTCATCAAACACTGTAATGGAACTTTGTGGCATAGCTAAGAGTGAAAGTCCAAAGCTTATCTGTAGCATTAGATGACTGGGACTATCATTACTTAATACCAAAAGAGTTTGTTGGGTTTTTTTAAAAATAAACATCTAGCATTAATTATGTTTGGTATTAACTGGCCAAGAGGATAGATTAACATCAGATTTTAAATGTGATTCCTTACTAAAAATAGGAGTCACAGTCCAGTATCTTTCTAATAGGGTTGCTTTGAAGAGATCACTTGGTTAGAGTATCTTATTTCCTTGTTTTACTTGTCCCAAAATGTTCTTTCTCTATTGGTGCACCAATGGAGCACTTCAGCTCCAGCCAGAAGTATGAAATCTGATCTCCACAAGGAATACCAATGCAGTGGTATTTTCTACCTGTGCATTGTAAGCTCTAAGGGAGGTAAGCAGTTTTCCTCCTTTGTGATACGTCACAAGCGTGTGACAGATTATGGGGATATTATATGTTTTCCCTTCATTTTTCATATTTGAAATAACACAAAATTCAAGTTTTAACGTTTGTTTGCGGGATATCTCCATGGGAAAGTAAATGAAGTGGATTCCCTTCCCAGATGGCTATTCTTGAAATACAGCTTTCTGACTCTTGCAGTCCACAGAACAAGCACCGTGGGGGCTGTAAACTGCCGAGTTGCTACGGGATTATTGAAACCTTTGGTGTATCTCAAAGCTGTTGTGTCAATGAATACCATTGGGCTGCCCTACAGACTGTAGCAGCGCCCACAGTTTTATCAGTCTCCTTCTCATTCCATACCCACTCCCAGCATATACATTTTGGATCAGAATCCCCCAGGGGCAGTTTTAGTCTATGGCCTTCACTGACTGTATTAGAGAAATCTTCTCCAGGCCAATTAACAGAGAGGTTTGGACATCCTTCCACCACCTACACTTTTTAAATTGGATTATTCTCATTGTGCACAAGGGCAGACTGAATATTTTCTTTTGTTCTGTGTTTTTCATGGAAGTGGCTGTACAGAAATTTAGGTACTTCTATGCACCTTTGGAATCTGTGTGGAAAACAAACAAACACATAATCCAAGATCTTCTGTGTTGTTATTTGGTTCTATTCCAGCATGTCTCTTTGAAGTGCCAAACCATACCTGCCTGTACTGGCGATTTCTTCACATACCTAAGGGGAGCCTGTAGAGATGATGGATGCAGACTCTCTTGAAGGTGCACGGTGATAAGGGTGAGAGGAAAGGGACACCAGTTGCAGTACGGGAAAATCCAATCAGATACAAAGAATTTTTTCCACCATGAGCTTGGCCAAACATTGGAACAGGTTGCCTAGAAAGGATGTAGAACCTCCATCCTTGGAGGTATTTAAAACTGGACTGAACAAGATACAATGCCATTTGATCTAGTTTTATTGCTTTGAGCAGGAGCTGGACTACATGACTTCCAGAAGTCCCTTGCAACCTAAATTATTCAATGTTTCTAAATTTTTTTGCACACCCATTCCTGAAATTCAAACATTTAAGTTACTTTCATGATCTAAGCAAATATCAAACATTGTTTCCCTTTTCAGAAAGACGGACACAGGAACACAACTTTAGATTCCACTCCAGTCCATAGAAAGTTGTGCAACAACAGAATGAAAACAAAGTGACTGTCTCCTCTAATTATCACACCTCTTAGCTGTATCAGAACATTTCCCAGTATTTAAATGTTCCCTACATAAGGGACAAAAAAGCTTGATCCAAGGCAAGAAATGTTCTCTTTTCTCAACATAATGGCCACTCCCATGAACCCACGTAGCACTGAACACAGTGTTTCCAGTCTTCAGGCACAGCACCAAGTCAGTTAATGTATTGGTTGGCAACAGTTTTTAGATACCCAGCAATCTGTTCTTGGAACACTCACTGATAGCTATCATCCCTTTCAAACATAAGTTGTTTGGCCCAGAGAACTTTAATTTCTATGTGTTTTCAGACCATTTAGCACAACAGGACATTGACTGTTGGCCTGCACTAGTGCAATATGACTTACAGTCCACTTATTTGGTGAATTTTTAAAGGCATTTTAAATTACAGCTTCTCTAAAGCTACTTTGAGTAGAACTTAATCAATAGGCAGATTTGTGCAAGACAGCTATGTTAAAACTCTTTTATAAGTGACTACAAATATCTGTCTTCAGTGTTTAGAAGACAAATCTGTTCTAGTGCATAAGGATTAAAGATTGATACTGTCTTTAAGAACAGAAAAAGTCTTGACTATTACTGTTTAGAACAGGTTGAGGGCAAAGAATAATCAACATATGATATAAGCAGAGAAAAGTACATTCAACTGTGAAACTTTTATTCAGAAAATAAAAGGGGAAAATAAAAGGGGGAAGTTTATTCATTGGTGAAAAACAGTTGAGCAAACAGCGTTTAGAAATTATTTTAAGATGCAGTGTCCCTGCAATAGGATTACAAAAACATAGTCCATCAAATTCACACAGTTTAAAGTAATCAAATGCTTAAGGATCAACAGATATTCAGAAATTATAGCTATTATGGAAATACTGACATACTCATCATGCCTGTGCATCTTGGAAGTTTTATTTGCAGCCATTTGTACTCAGCAGATTCAGTAAACTATAGCTGAGTTAGATTTTGTGAGCACTGACATAAGCATCTATTGTATTGATTTCTTTTGGAATTACTCAGTAAAAAAATGCTTATTTTACAGTCTAGGAACCAACCAGCCCAAGAAAGAGTAATGCAGAATGAATCCTCCCTGAACTATTAGAGTGCTTACATAAGTCAGGTTCCTTGAAATCACACTTAAAAAAATAATCCAGTGATTGCCACAGTCCTAATTAAATATTTCTAAACATTTTATTTTTCCTATGGAATGAGTAATTTTCTCTCTCTCCTTAGGAAACAACCAGCCCAAGAAAGAGTAATGCAGAATGAATTCTCCATGAACTATTAGAGTGCATACATAAGTCAGGTTCCCTGAAATCACACTTAAAAAGAAAAAAAAAAAATACAGTGATTGCCACAGTCCTAATTAAATATTTCTAAACATTTTATTTTTCCTATGGAATGAGTAATTTTCTCTCTCTCCTTAGACTTTTCTGGTATACTGTGTTGCTCCTGAAGGAAGTAAGCATGCCTTAGCGTGATCTCACACTAGGGTATATCAAGAATAACTTTCTTGAATTCAATAGAGTTAAGCCACAGGGAAACTGCTGTAAGTGTACTTACAGTGACAACGTATCTCTCTGAAGCAATTGGCTCATATTTCATGAGACTAGAATCTCATTAGATTATTTCACTGTGTATAAATAGAAAAGATACAGTGACATCCATACTAAAAATTTTTTTATACAATTAAATTTCACTTTTGTAGAATTTAGATGTCTAACATGTACAGGTTCACAAGACACACATTAGGTACTTACTCCTGAGCTCCCTAAGTTCTGCTCCTATGCAAACCAATGAGCATCGCTGTCTGAACTGTGCTGAAACTCACAGTACACTTTTATTTCTTCCACCTGTTTCAGAGTTGTTAGTTAGGCATGCTTGCATCTAAATCCTCGAAGACCTTGATCCAGTAAGCATCTTTATCCCAAGGCTAGCACAATGCACAGCATTTAGATTATTTCTAAATGAAAGAAAACTGTCAGCAAAGGAGATGTTGTAGTTCTTCATGCCTTATATGTGATGGTTAGACACACTGCCAGGAAGTGGTACAATTATTTTAGACTGTCTTCTGCCATTACCCACTCCTCCCATAGAAGGCTTGGGTGGTTTGGGCCACCAAGCAAAGAATGAAGGTTTCAAGAGAGACCAAAGAGTACATGCAGGAGAGGACAGAGGTGTATTCCAGTGAAAAGGGCAGTCTCCTGACAAAAATAAATCCTGAATTCCTGTCTCTCTGGGCTGCTTCAGGCACTGCTCCCTTCCATTGCCATTCTGTTCAGCATTTCCCTA
>NW_010108890.1:38121-42805 GCF_000699245.1 Pterocles gutturalis
GGGATACCACATGGTAAAGGGGTAGAGTTCAAGTACGCCTGGATACCTTAACCAAATTGACATATCCCCTCCTAGAGATGGGTGCCTAACCTGAAGGCATAGCACACCCCAAATCACTTTGCGGACGTGGACCTGAAGATGGTAACAGATGTAGAGCTACCAATGGTCATCCTTCAGAAAGACAAATCCATTTATATAATTGACAGGGGATAGAATGAGTCTGTGTAAGAATGCCTAGGAAGGAAAAAGAAGGTGTATTCCCTTGGAATGCGAGGCTGGTTTATTTTTCACAAAATGGAAGAGCTGTTAGAGATCTGTGCTTTCACAGTGAATTCTGGGTCTTGAAAGCCTAGGAAAGCTTTCCAGCTTTTACTAGTATGCCATCTTCCAGGATGATACAGAAGATGGGAAAGGAACCTACACCAGGGTATTCACTTACACTGGCTAACGCAGAGCTGCACATTGCCAATTTCCCAGGCATACTGAAGGGTCATGTCATTCACTGAGTATCACTGTCACTATGAAGCAGACTGGAGTACCTCCATCTGAGAACCTAAGCCAGCTTTGACTCAACACTAAGCAGACATCCAGGTTTTTCAACACCACTGCACGGCCTTTTCCATGCACAACAGAGAACATCCATTGCCTCAGGGCTTTAGTTTACGGCAATTATTTTCTGCAATTACAATAATCAGGTAAAAGAGGTTTATACATTTTTTTTGTGAAATCACAATCATTTCTTTGCATCAGCACTGTGATTTGCAATCTATAGTTCCATTACTACTCTTCATGGATCATTTGGTGTATAGATATCAATATGGACATATAGTGTATGCTTTCAACATGGAATTGAAGAGACTGAAGAGAGGAGATTTTTTCCTTTTTTTTTTTTTTACCTAGAGGTATGCAGGATGAGTCTGCTGTCTTAGCGCTGGAAAGTGTGAAGCCCTAATACTGGCAGATGAACTCAAAAGATCTGGATTTTTTTTTTAATATACTTCCAATAAGTCTATTATTTTTTCTAAAATAATACTTTTGATTTCAAATGCAGCCTTCAAATTCTGAGTAGCTCCAGCTACTTCCTGCCACATAATGTTTTATTACATTCTCCTATGCAAAATCAAAAGTTTTTCTCTCAAGCTCCATAGAAGAAAAAGGGAAAAATGCTGTCTTTTAAATGAAGCAGCCCAACTGACTGTAAAAAGAGTTGGTAAGAGTGGAGAAGTGGTGAGGGAAGAGAAAGGGAAAATGTTTTTCCCTATTTTCTCATCTCTTTCTGTGATTATAATCTTATGTGTCACTTGTGAACATAGAGCAGATGTCTTCAAAAAGCAGGGCAATTTTCAGCAGTGTCCCTTGAAATGACCATTCATATATCTCATATGTGGCCTTGTCTGGCTCAGGCAGATCTTAGATGGTACAGAATCTTAAAGTCCTCTGCAGTCCTGCTTTTGGTGCTTGCTCTCAGTGCTCTTACTTGATGAGGCTTTAGACAGCATAGCTCTGAGTGGGAGAAGCCTTTGTAACAGGAGCTGTGACATCTCAGCAATGCTAGCTGGGCAGCAGTCATCCCCCCCTTGCATTCAGAGGGTTTTCATCACAGGCAGAAGGGGGAGAAGCTTTAAATGCCAGCAAAGGGGGCCAGTACATTATTGCTTTTAGACTGTACAGCGTATGTCAGTTCAATCTATCCTCAGGGACTAAAGACTCCAGAACATCTTTGGTTATCACTGCTCACAAAAGGCACTTCCCATCCAAACCAGTTAAAGAAGAAAAAGTACAACTGTGGCTCTTAGGACACTCATTTCCTACAGTATGAGCATATTTGTTCAAGTATCTTTTCCCTAGGGAGTCAGAGCGCCATACTATTTTATTTCTATTAAATGCTTTTGAAGACCTAAAGCTGTCAAGTAGAAAGAAAGGGTAGAATTCATTAGCCTAACTTCAGAGCTCTCTACTACAGACATTTACATCTGCGCACGTCACATAAACATCCTTTGCATGGAAAGGAGAAAAGCTGGCACCTCTAGGATAAATTGTATCATAAGCTCTGAAACATATCTAAAACAGATCAGAAGAATTCTCTGATCATTTTGGAGAAATGAGCACTCCTAGAGAATATTAATTATCTAGATACAAGTCTCTGTCATAAATCTCTAAGTTTTCAGAGGTGAATCTCCTCAAATTGTCAAATGCAGTACTTTCAGGTACGCACATATTTCTTTAAACTGTAGTTGTTCTTGCTAAGCTTCTCCTGAGCTATTAGTGATAAAAAAGCTGAGGTGAAATGAGAAACATACCAGTACCTGAAGTAAATGGGACCTATTTTAGCATTATAACAGAACAAGACATGTAGAGGCAGCCATCAAGACATAGGTCTACACATACAGGGACCTGACTTTGCACATCAATTTAAATACAGACATCTCTTAAGTAGAGTGAAATCACTCAGCCACTCCGTGGTTTTTTTTTTTTTTTTTTTGGTTTGTGAGAAACATACCAGTACCTGAAGTAAATGGGACCTATTTTAGCATTATAACAGAACAAGACATGTAGAGGCAGCCATCAAGACATAGGTCTACACATACAGGGACCTGACTTTGCACATCAATTTAAATACAGACATCTCTTAAGTAGAGTGAAATCACTCAGCCACTCCGTGGTTTTTTTTTTTTTTTTTTTGGTTTGGTTGGGTTTTGGAAATCACTCAGCCACTCCGTGGTTTGTTTTTTTTTTTTTTTGGTTTGGTTGGGTTTTTTGGTTTTTCTGGGTTTTGGGTTTTTTTTTGGTTTTTTTTTGTTTTTTTGCTGTCCATCCATTAGGTCCAGCATACTTTGGCTTCGTTAGGTGGTTGCTCATAATTCTTGGTACTAAGTTTGAACACAGCCAATTCAAAATAAGGAGTTAAAGGTACTTCCAAAACTCAATCTGCCTTTCACTGGCTTATTAACAGTCACTTTAGTACAATGTTGTGTATTTTTTAAGTGCTTCTGTCTTTAGCTGTGCTGAGAAAGACTCCTGTAAAGAAAAGGACGGGAATTAACAGCCAGAGTCTCAGCACTCACAGTCAGTCTGAGCTTCTTGCCCATCTTTTTTTAGGCCTGTTCACCAAAGAGTAATTTTATTCATGCATAAGGGAGAGGACCTTCATACATACTCAGGAACTTATGGAACTGATTTGTGCTAAGCATGATCAAATGCACAAGCTCAACAAAACAGGAAGAAATATTCCACCAATAAACCTCTGCTAAACTTTTAACAGTTGTAGTCTAAAAAAATCAGACAGTGACAGTTTGGTGATTGTAAAGTGCTTCGGGATTCTTATAAGGAAGAACCACAGAAGAGCAATAACGCGTAAATGGTTCAGAGATGTACGGGGAAAAGTACAGAACTATAGAGTACCTCAAACAGGGAATGCATTTGTAACACCAATAGAGATCCCCCCTCCCCAGGAAGCACTGGGACAGGTGGGACACTTGACTTCTCTCTTTTGGTAGCTCAGTTTTGAATGCATGGTGGGGAAATTCGACTCAGAATTCAGATTCAATGAATTGATAACAGAAAGCAAATCAGTGGGAGAACAGCACAGAAAGTGATATGCAACAGTAACTGCTCAGTGCTACCTGGGCTGTCTTTGTCCACATCCTACACCCTGAGTCAGCTCAGACACACAACAGATGAGCTAGGCAAATCTGTTTCCACCTGTTATCTGCTGTACAGAGAAAAGGACTAAGACATACAGGGCTGACATGTAAATTCGTGAGGCATTCTGAATTTGGGTTAGTGTTGCTTAAACACAAGATTTTGATTGAGGAGTCAAAAGACCTGTATCTGCTGCTATTGTTCTGCCTGGCAAGACAGAGCAGGTTGTTCCACTTCTGTGTTGTGTCCCCATCTGCAAAATCACGTAGCAATAACAATGTCTGTGCTTTTGAGGTCTTCTCGTAACAAGTTCTATTCTGAAGTTCAGTATGGCTAAGGGCAGAAGAGCAAACCTGCAGACCAGACAATGACCAAAAACATTGGTGATGGTAATACACACGTGCCTGCTCCTGCATTTGGATCTCACACTAGTTTGGGACACTGGTAGAAATGCAGGGGGCAGTGAAAAGCTTGGTTGTTTTTCCCAGAAAACAAGGAAGCCAACAGTGCAGAGGAAAAGGCAAGGTGCAGGTGCCTGCCTCGCACGCACAAGAGACACGCACTAGAGACAGCTTATTTTCATGAATTGTTCGTGACATCCAGAACGCTTTTATAGCTTTGAAAAGCAAAATCTGAACCTTTAGGTTATGGTAAGTAACTAGAGCAGCAGCTGCTTTTCAGATTGTTTTGGAATCTGTTAATGTTATCATAACAATTGTTTTGGATTTTTGTATTACACTTTTTAGGCGATTTGCACTAGAGAAACTGAAGTGTAAGCCTGGAGAAACACATTCGGGATTGCTGCCACTTCTCTCGAACCGACCTGTTTCTGTAAAACAAGCCACTCTTCATGATTTTTGTATTAGCCAGTCTAACTAATTCTAGCGAGGAGTCGGCGTGGCTGTTTATGTAAGTTGATGAGGTACATTACCCTTCACACTCTCCAGGTGCATGTTACTCTGCACTCCCTGTGCGCACAAGAAGCTGACTGTACTGAACTCGCTCCGGCTATCTATCATTTCCCACGCAAGCCTCGAACGCC
>NW_010108891.1:0-608 GCF_000699245.1 Pterocles gutturalis
ATGGGGGTGGCCTTGCAGTCCCCCCAGGGCGGGGGCAGGTACACCAGCTGCCACCGCCGGTAAGGAAAACACCGTGGCCCCAGTGTCCCCCGTGTCACTGCATCCCCAGTGTCACTGCATCCCCAGTGTCCTCCGTGTCACTGCATCCCCAGTGTCCCCAGGGCCTCCAGCATCCCCAGTGTCCCCCATGTCACTGCATCCCCAGTGTCACTGCATCCCCAGCATCCCCAGCGTCCCCAGTGTCATTGCATCCCCAGTGTCCCCAGTGTCACTGCATCCCCAGTGTCCCCAGGGCTGCCAGCATCCTCAGTGTCATTGCATCCCCAGTGTCCCCAGTGTTACTGCATCCCCAGCATCCCCAGTGTCACTGCATTCCCAGCGGCTCCAGCATCTCCAGTGTCCCCAGCATCCTCAGTGTCACTGCATCCCCAGTGTCCCCAGCATCCTTGGTGTCCCCAGCATCTCCCATGTCCCCATGCTGCCACCTCTAAGGAAAACACAGCATCCCCAGTGCTCCCACAGTCACCAGTGTCCCCAGCATCCCCAGTGTCCCCGGCATTGCTGGTGTCCCCATGTCGCCACCTCTAAGGAAAACACAGTGTCTGTGG
>NW_010108892.1:0-2919 GCF_000699245.1 Pterocles gutturalis
GAGCGAGGGCGGGGACCGTGGTGGCTGTGGAACCCGCCAGCTGTCAGGGGGCCGCTTCCCGCCTTCGGGGCAGCGCCGGGGTCTCAGAAATCCGGACGGGGACATCCTCTGCTCCAGTTACGGGATGATCGCCCGTGGGATGCTTGTAGCAGCTGTGCGGTGCTGTCGCATTACAATTAAAAAATCTTGTCCTCCAGAACCGGCTCTGAGATGTTGCCTGTTCAGAGGCAGTGGCTGAAGGGGATGGTTATGGGACAACCACGCTTTTCATGTGAACTCCTGCGGGTGTCATATAATGTAGTTGTTGGGGAGCCCTCTGTGTAGGGTTGAAAGTTTGCATAGTTAGAGGCAGCCTTAGGCGAGGCTGAAATGAAAACAAGTGTAAAGATCAGCTGAGGTTGCAGGGTAGGTAGATGGCAAAGTGATTTCTACCTCTTGCTCCAATCAGAGCCCTCTCACAGAGTCACAGAATGTTAGAAATTGGAAGGGACCTCGAAAGATCATCTAGTCCAATCCCCCTGCCGGAGCAGGACACCTAGATCAGATCACACAGGAACGCATCCAGGCGGGCTTTGAATGTCTCCAGAGAAGGAGACTCCACAACCTCTCTGGGCAGCCTGTTCCAGTGCTCTGTCACTCTCACTGTGGAGAAGTTTTTTCTCATATTCAAGTGGAACCTCCTATGTTCCAGCTTGAACCCATTGCCCCTTGTCCTGTCACTGGATGTCACAGAGAACAGCCTGGCTCCATCCTCCTGACACTCACCCTTTACATATTTATAAACATTGATTAGGTCACCCCTCAGTCTCCTCTTTTCCAGGCTAAAGAGACCCAGCTCCCTCAGCCTTTCATCATCAGGGAGATGCTCCATTCCCTTCATCATCTTTGTGGCTCTGCGCTGGACTCTCTCCAGCAGTTCTCTGTCCCCCTTGAACTGAGGGGAACAGAACTATGTCCTCTTCAGTCATGTTGGTCCTATTGTGGTTAACTGGTGACTGTAACTGTTCATCTGTGTGTGGTTGAATGCTTATTTTTCTTCAGCTTGTAAAACTTAAGTTTTTTTCCCTTTCTAGAGAAGCCATTTTGATCGAATTCATCATGGTCTCCAAGGAATTTGTGCAGTGTCACAAAGGACCTATGCTGATCAAGGTAATTAGTTGTGAACAATTTATTTGGACAAACAAAACCAACCCCCCAAAAAACTGGAGAAACTGAAGCAGTGCTTTGAACTCAGAAATCAATCTGCCAGGTGACAGTGGAATCCATGTCAGCATGGAGATTTAGATTAAAAATAGTGGCTTATTTGCCTTATTTGATATCAAGCTAAAGTTACAAACAGAAGTTGAACTTTACGTAACCTATGAACAATTATGGTATATAATATTCCAGAGATGGTTGTGGTTACAAGATATAAATTAGGTACGAAGTTCATAGTTTCTGCTGTGCTCATAAACAGTAGAGGTACTGTAGATACCTATTTCAGCCATATTTTCTCTTTTATAAACTACTGATTTTATGGCATTCAGTAAGCATTTATCTTTTGCACTAAACTTCAATAGGAGCTATGCTGAAAAAATGTTATAATAAATTATCCAGACATCTTAGGTTAAATTCTTAAAGGTTCTATAGCAAGAGGGAATGTCAGACAGAATTCAGTTTCTTCATTTCATTTTACATTATTTTCCCTGTGAAATTTAAGACAGGTGGTTTTTACTGCATTGTGAATACTTCTACGCAACCTTTCCCTTTGTCTAGAGAGTTACTTTCAGATGTGAGGTGTAATTATCTAAACCTAGTTTATTAAGTTGCATAATTTTTAGTAGCTATTTTGCTTTTTAAAAAATATATTTTCAAACGTGAATTATTTAAAAAATTATGAACTGGTATTTCGGCAGTAAAGTTTTAATTGCTGAAACAAAAATAACTCAAATGTTTTCTGTTTCAGTTGATGCCGATGTCACAGTTATTGGCTCTGGTCCTGGAGGGTATGTTGCTGCCATCAAAGCAGCTCAGCTTGGATTTAAGGTGAGATGAGACCTCACTCAGCAGAATATTCATCCAGATATAGTGTTTGTGTGATACTGAAAAACTGAAATTCTTCTGTCACATCTTGGGCCACTAGATGCTGTTGATGTGTCAGTAATCTTTCTTTACCTTGCTTGCCCAGATAGTACAGAAGTTGAAATAGACATGTGAAGGTGTTGCTGTCTATAGCCCTGCTACTGACAAAGCTGCTCAGGACAGGTTGCTTTTGACTGGAAGTGATAACTGAGGTGGGATTATACTCTTGTGGAAGAGAAGGTGGGAAGAGAATGCTAGGAAGGAATTTTTCTCCAAACAAAGAAAAGAAAAAAGAGGGGGGAAAAAACCCAAGGAGGCAGTGATAGTGACAGAAAGGCCACTGAAAAACTGTCCTGAAGAACAGATTGAGGGAACTTAAAAGGGGAAAAACCAATATTTAACTGATGTGCTTTTTGAATGTGAGTAGAGGAATTCTATTGCCATGTGAGAATTTTAGAGCTGAAAATGTGTCTGTAGAAATACTGTAGTATCTATTTTACATTTATTTATGTTCATCTCTGTTCTGGTTTTTTTGAATGCCTTTTCAGAGGGGCAACTTTATTATGTACTAATGTGTCATTTAGTGGAGTACTGTGAGAGTTATATGTGCATAATGCACTTCATATTTTCTAAACTTATGAAAATGTGGAGTGTGACTTCACCAGGATAGTTTTTTTATCTTCACTCCTTGATATGAGACCAACTTACTGTCTTGGCACTGTGTTATTCTTAATTATTTTGAAATCTGAGAAGGGCAGTGCTGGCAGTCTTGAGTATGTTCCTTCAGGCTGATAGCTCTCAATGCTTTTGAATTATGACATCTGGACTTCATGCCAAAGATTAGTTGGTTAGACCACC
>NW_010108892.1:2947-33607 GCF_000699245.1 Pterocles gutturalis
GTTCCAGTGAAACACTGGAATGGGGTGTAGTCTTCAGATAGCGTGTTGTTTTCACCCTTGGATATTTTCAGAACTTGGCTATACAGGGCCCTGTGCCACCTGATACATCTTTGATGTTGACTGTGTTTGGAACAGGAGGTTTGACTAGGTGGCCTCCAGAGGAAGTCCCTTCAACCTAGACTTTTCTGTAATTCTAAGTGTTGTCCCTCATTGCTCATTACTACCACAACTTGTTTCTGTGATGTCTGGGTATCTTTCAGCCGTTTAATGTGTAACTGTACCAAAATGTCAATGTTTGCGATTCCATTAAGAGGTTTTACATCTGCCTGTGACCTAGCATGGATAATTGAATTGTCTTTATCCATGGTTTTGATTTTGTTTTTGTCTAAATAAATACTCTTGCTTTTAGGTGTAGGTTGTTACTGAGCTATTAGTACCTGAGAAAAAATAGTGCTCAGTGCTACAGGTTTTAATTGAGATTGAGGCCTTCTGCCATGTAAGTTCATGTTGTTTATTCTAAAATTACTTTTTGTGGCTATATGCCTGCTTTTCTTGGAGCAATTCTGTCCCCAGCTCCTTCGTGTCTGTGATTAACAATAGGATACCATATAACAAGGTTAAAAGGTGCCCTGGATTTTGTTTTTCATCATGGCAGAACACAATTTTGTCATACCGCTTTACAGCTAGTCGGAGTGGGCACAATATTTGGACATGCTTGCATGTGTCACCTGTAGCACTGAATAAACATGAAGAATGTTTATGTTGTCCTTGAGGAGTGCAAGGAGATGTTTTAGTGAGACTGACAAAAAGAGAGATTCTGTAGTTACACCATCCATGGAAGAACCTGAGTGTGCTCTACTGAACTTTAACCTTGAATTTTAGTGCTATGTCTGCTAGCATGAGCGTTAAGTCCTTGTATCGCCACCACAGCATCCCCTGTTAACTGCCAACAGTGTTCTCTGGGCATTGGCTTTTCAACAGCCTTGCTTGGCCTTGTCGGTGAAGTTGATGTAAAGTGGATCAGGCAGAACCTCCTTGTCAGGTAAAGGTAGGAGCAGTCTGGTGCTGTTTGATCCATAGTGCAGCTTTTAAAGCCCTTGGATCATTTTTCATACATTCATGTGCTTAAAACAGGAGGAAAGGTAGATAGGGGACCAGCATGTCTATGGTGAATCCTGCTCTTGATGTTTCCATCACCTCTACTTTATCACAAAAGCAGCAATTTAAAAGAAATTATGAAGGGCTTTCACCTGGCTAGTCACTTCTATCAGCAGATTGGAGCTCTTAGAGTATAAACAAAGGAGCTATTATTTTGAAAATGTGTGCACTTTGCAAAGAAGGACATGCCAATTCTTTTGGTTCTATAAAAAGGTTTACTATACTCTTTTCCTCTCCAAGTGATCTGTTTTTACTTGGAGTTTTGTCAGTTTTTGTTTTTTTCTTGTGCACACTGATGTTGGCAAGTTGCTGAGAAGATGAAATATTTTCCATCCCTGTTGGTATTGATCTTATTTTTGCTTGGCTTTGCTTTACTTGATTTTTATTCTTTCTTTCTTTATAGATACTGGCACAACTTTTTTAGCAGTGGGTCTTGCAGGGTAGCGTTTTTAGAGAGGGAAATGGTGGTGGTTTGGGAGTTCTGTTTGCTTTAAAGAAAAGATTACTTAATGTGATTTTAACATGTACTGGTTCATTTGTTGTTTGCTTGTGATTACTTGTTTTTAGGAATCTTTTGCATGATTTAAATTTTTTGCTTTTTGCAGGTTTTTTTTTTTTAACTGGAAGGAGAACATTTTTCATAGAGCTGAATGTTGTGTTTAATTGAGGCAACTTTGTGGATTTTTGTAGGGGAACAACAGCACTGAAACTTGTATGAAAATATAAATGGTTCAGTGAGGAATGTGGATCTCCTCTGGTAGAGAATTTTGTTACAAACAGCCATTTTGTGGTTTTTAAGGGAAAATCTGAGCCACAAAATAAATCTAGGAGTGAAACTATTGAGACACTTGTAGAGGAAGTTGTCAGGTAAATGCCTGGTCTTTGTCATCATCTAATTTGTCAGATAGCCTGTAAGGAAATGATGGCATAGTATTCCTAAAAAGTTCTTTTTCCTTCCCCCTTTTTCCTCAGACTGTCTGTGTAGAAAAAAATGAAACCTTAGGTGGAACATGTTTGAATGTTGGATGTATTCCATCCAAGGTAAGTTTACATAGTTTTGTCATAGCTTCATTAAAACCAACATATGTGTATCACTTGAGAAACTCATCCTTAATCTTTTTCCAAGATTGATGTACTTTATTTAGAAATTGAAATTGCAATCCAAATAAGCTGAGGATACAAGTAAATAACACAAAGGGTTAAAAAATTATTTGCTCAACAGAAATGTTTTGCTTGCAAACTGTTTTGTGGACTTTCCCAAAAGAAAGAGAGGAAGAGAATGAAAACCAGAGGTGCATACAGATGTGTCTTCCCACTCTGATGAGCTTTTGAGTCTGTGTTGTAACCAGTCACTGACTGCAGTGTGAACTGTTTCAGATGGTTGTACCTCTTGCAGTCTACCATGTGAAGTTCTTGATTGCCTCCTATCAGTTTGTTCAAAATAAACCTGTAGTTTTGTCCAAGACAAGGAATGCTGAACTTTGTCAATAGGGGTAGAAAAAGTAAATCTAAGTTACAGGGAGAGGGGCACCCCTGAAAAATCATGTACTCTGTTTTTTGTTGGATGCACCATGCTCTGACGATAGCTGTCTCTCTCTCTGACTATAGAAAAAGCCTAGTTGATGAGCTCTTGGAATTTTAGTCTAAGCTAAAGTAGTATTCTCACCAGCCCCAAACGATGGCCTGGAGAGTGGGGCTGGTAGTGCTTGTGTGGAGTAGTGCAGGTGGGGAGAGAAAAGGGAGAGTACAAGGCATGCGCTCGGAAAGAAGGGAAAGGTGGGAAGAAATTCAGAAGAACCTAGTATTTGACATTGCCAGTCCAGTTTTAAGTAATTTCAGAACTAGGGCCTTTTTAAGAACAATGCTAGTGCTAGATGGCCTTATTACTCTGATCTAGTCTGTCTAGCTGGGTGCTAATGACTCTGTCTCATTAGCACCCAGCAGGTGAAGGAAGACACAAGTCATGCCAGGTTTGTAATGTCTGTAGTAACAGACATAATTTTCTTACCAGGATCCCTCCTAACTATATTGCTATTTATAATCTGTTTGCTTAGAGAGCTTCAATTAGCATCGTAAGAGAGAATGCCGTATAAATACAAAGTTTTAAAAAATGATATATTAATTTTCCTAAACGTTTTACTAATAGTTCTACTAAAGTTCAGAAGATCTTAATATACTGAGGAAAAACTCAAAAATGAGGTGTAGATCAACACAGTGTTACATTTAAAGCTGGGAACTCTGCTGGGATCTATTTCACTAACTTTTTTTCTTGAGTCTTTTTTTTTAAATCCTTTGACGTTCTTAAGAAAATAGTTCTGAACTCATGGCTAAACTCAGTTGCTATCCAGAATTTTTTCTGAGTGGCAATAAATTTCTTAAGAAGTGGACACATAGGCTGCATACAGTAATAGTAGTTAGTAACAAACTATTTGAAAATTCCTTTCCAAAAAGCCACCCAAAATAATATATTTGGCATGGATTTTTTTCCTTTTTTAATTGAAGTCTTAAGTCATGGCTGTGTCTTCAATAATGTTGAATGCTACAGAGGCAGGGTTGTGACAGTTATGTGAAATGAGCAAATGAATTTTAGAGAGTGAGAGTTGATAAGGCTTATAACAGCAGAATTATTTTACTCTGACAGTATTAGTTTTACTCAAGCATGTGTATATAAGGCAGGTATCTCAAACTGTGCTTTGAATGTTTTACTGTGTTTGCTTTCACTCTGCGCAGACTTGTGCTATTGTCCTTGAAAAGATACTGATAATTTCATGTTTGGGATGACTGTAGTGAAAGATCATTTTTCTTACTAAGATCCCTCCCTAACTATATTGCTGTTTCTAATCGAAATACAGTTCTAGAGGTTCTGCATTTCAAGCTGCTGATTTATAAACATAATTCTAAAAACAATTCTAACTTTAATTTTGGATTCTGAATGTCCAGTGGCCCAAGCTAGCTCCAAGCCATCTAGCTTCAGCTCAACTAGCTATGCAGTTGTAGTAACTTTAGCGCAACTCCTCAACTACAAAAATTAACTCACAAATGTCTACATGGGCTAAAATTATAACAAAGATTTCAGTATAGATTTTCATCATCCAGTTTTTCTGTATCTTCTTTTTGTTGACAAGTAATCTCTTGTCTGAGGTAATAAGAAAGTTCTCCTGTGAGTCAGTCAGGAACAGAAAAGAAAGATAATTCTATTTTTTTTTAAATCCTTATGGGGTCATTCCCAATTTCTCTGGTGAAATGAGCAAAAAGGATAGGTGTGAATTTAACTGTTTTCTATTTTTATGTTAAATATGTAACTTTATAAAACACTTCAGTAAGAGCTACTGTGTATAATTTCTGTGTTTGAAATAACTTTTTAAATACATAGGTCAGGCTTTTTCTTCATAGTGAGAATGTTTTGCAAATAATATCAATTATTTTTTTCCTGATAATATAATAAATAATTAATTCAGTAATGAATGTATGTCCCAATTCACATTTCTGTGTGTATATTTTAGGCCTTGCTGAACAACTCACATCTGTATCACTTGGCCCATGGAAAAGATTTCGCTAATAGAGGCATTGAAAGTGAGTGTGAAGAGCCTGTCACTGCCTGTTAACATAAATGGTTTCCCTCAACAAGCAAATTTAATCATTCAGATCTGACTACTGTAGTTTTCTGGTCAGAAAACTTTTTAGACCTGTGAATAATATCCTTTATCTGTCAGTTGGAGGGTTAGGGACATGCCTCTGCTCCTTGAACCCTGAATCGTGGATAGATAAGTTATATTTGAAAAGTGCTTTTTAACATAGCAGTTGTTGAATGTAACCTTTAGCGTTTAGTAGGGCTATTCAACACATCTTACCGTGTCCAAGCTGGTAATTGTGTCTAGGTTAGCTCCTTTAAATAAAAACACTGCATTGCTTGATAGAAGGGTTTTTTTAACCTTAGTTACAGGAATCCGCTTGAATCTAGAGAAGATGATGGAACAGAAGAGTGGTGCAGTGAAGGCCTTAACAGGTGGAATTGCTCATTTATTTAAACAAAACAAGGTTAGTTGGAATTCTATACTGAGGTATATCCATGATTTTTTCCTGATCTGAATTTATTGCTTTTTACATTTTCATATTCTTGCCACGGAAATTAATTAGAGTGACTAACTTGACAAGGGAGAATTTGAATGCTTCCCTTCTAGGAAATTTTTAAATGAACAATTCCTTCATTCTTAATTGACTTAAAAGAATAGTATACAGTTACTTTGTGATTTGTTCCAGATTGTGATGTAAAGGTAGATGTTAGCAGTTTCTCTAAAGCATTAGTGCGACTCAGATTCAATGTAGCAAACTTATAAGAGTTACCTGAATCTGAATTTACTGTGTTCTGATCACTAAAGGTTGTACACGTATCTGGATTTGGGAAAATAACTGGCAAAAACCAAGTCACTGCAACCAAAGAAGATGGCAGCACACAAGTTATCAATACAAAGAACATACTTATAGCCACAGGCTCAGAAGTTGCTCCCTTCCCTGGAATTACTGTACGTATTTACAATCTTAATAGTACTTTTTTTCAGTGTGTTATATCCACATAATTTAATGTGTAATAATTTTTTGCATCTGATTGCACTTCACCTCCTGTGTGCTTTATATATAACATACAAAAAAGATTGTTAACCTCTCTCTCTGTTGATTTCTTCGTCATTAGATTGATGAAGATAATATTGTGTCATCCACTGGTGCACTGTCACTGAAAAAAGTTCCTGAAAAGATGGTTGTCATTGGTGCAGGAGTCATTGGTGTGGAACTGGTGAGATGATATTTAAACCATTTGGTCTTTAATTTATAAAGGAAAGGGGTATTATTTTTTTGTGTTATATTTGATTGTGTTGCTCTGATTTAACAGATGTTTTGTTGAGCAAGTTGTAATGAAACTGTTCAGACTTCATAGCCTGCTAGCTCCGTTTTCTACCAAAAAAGCTGGGATAAGTGTTTGTAGGATCAGTATTCCTGCAGCTGGTTAGCTAAGCAAAGAAATGAGAGAGGAACATACAGCGCCTCACATACAGGGGTTTTTTTGTGGAGTTAACTTTCCCTAAGGTTTGTACTTGCTGTGCATGTAGATGAGAGAACTTCCTTTTAAAGGGAAGCTCAGTTTAAACCAGGATAAATTCTTGTGCATAGCACTTAATCGCAAGAAATTTTAATGTGATCTGATTGTACACATTCTATTTCTAAAACCAAAGGAGTGGGGACTTTGTAGTTCATCGTGGTCTGAGTCCTTTGCCTCACCCCTATGTGGCTCAAAAAGAATGTATGTTTACTGGTCTTGCAGCTGCTTGAAATTTTGCACATCTGCATAGTGGTTGCTTAGCCTGCTGACCATTAAGCAGGAAAAAAGTGAAATACTGTGTTGGATGTGGCTAACGGCAGGTAAATAGGGTGTATATGGGTTTTGTTGGTGAAGTGGATGACAGTGATTGTGGTTAATAAATACACACAGAAGCAGCAGTGGTTCCATTTTATTGCATAAAATTTCCTTAATGTGGTCTTGTTCTGATTTAATTTGTAGTGGTATTAGAACACCACAAGCAATTTCCTTTGGGTTTTCTGTGCTACGTTCAGATTCTTTGATTTTGAATTTTTCTATAGCTATAACCTAAACCATACCTAATTTAAACTTAATTATTTTGTTAGCTATTTCTTTCAATGATTAAATTAATGGAATTAAGCTTTTAAGTTTTGGGTATGCAAACAAGTAGTGATAAATCCATTTTTTGTGGAAAGGCTGGGGAAAGTTGGACTTGTTTTATTCTACACTAACATTTGTAAAAACTGATCAATTTGCTGTTATGTGTTGTCCTGCTTTTGAAAAGTTTACAGTCTCTGGTAAATACTAGAGTAAATAAATCTGAAGTCTGCTTTTCAAAAACTCTTCTTACCTATATTGTTGTGACTGCAGGGTTCAGTCTGGCAGCGCCTTGGTGCAGATGTGACAGCTGTGGAGTTCATGGGCCATGTTGGTGGAATGGGAATTGACATGGAGATCTCTAAAAACTTCCAACGTATTCTTCAGAAACAGGGACTTAAGTTTAAACTGAACACCAAAGTTACTGGTGCTACCAAGAAACCAGATGGAAAAATTGATGTAGCGTAAGTGTTTAACATAAAACTAAAGGAATGCCATATAGATTCTTTTTCCCAATCCATCAAACCTATTTAAAAATACAGTCTGATATTATTTTTTTAGTAGGAAAAAAAATGGATTTACGATGAAACTTAATTCTTTAGTGAAATTTAATTTTTATGCTGTATTGTAACTTACAGCTCATATTTTTGGGTTTGAGTCCTAGATTGCTTATACAGGAGAGGTTCCACTGACTTGAGTTAAAGGCATGTTAGTACAAAACCAGTGGTGTTTTAGTGAGATCAGTAATAAAAACAGGACTCTAAATTACTGTTTTCATGGAGATCTCTGCTTCTGGTATAATAGACATAGATATCATGATTGTTCATGCAGTCATTTTCAAGCTATTGTTGTCTGCTTACTGGAGAGGACATTTTGTCCATACCTCCTCTTGTCTCAAAATAAGCATGGCAGAGATTTTATTGCTTTAGTGCAGAAATAAATGAAACTACTCCAGAGTGTCTTTTAATGGCCACACTCAAGCCTTTTGAAGACTTGTAGATGAACAGCTAAGATAGAAACATATAAAGCAAATTGCTTTGTAGAAGTAGTGTATATGGACTTCATGTTCTTCATGTTAACATATTCTCTATGCAGAAACTGTAGTTTGAGTTTTAAGAAAATGCTTCATGTTACTTAACAAAAGTAAGCTTAAGTGTTTTTTCATTGGAGTCTTAATATGGTGACGTGTATTTACGGTATCGTCATACCTTGGGATAATCTGTCCTCCACCATTGTAAAGGTCCTAGATTTGGGCTTCTTTACGTATGATGCTGATGCTGGTTGGATCTCTCGTGCAGTTTCTCTATTTAGAGTTTCATTTGGTTCAGGAGTATGCTTTTGAGACATGCTTCCTGATTATCCTCACTTACATGCTTTGGTACTTGCGCTCTCAGAGCATGTGAACTGAAATTGTTCTGGGTGGAATTAAACACAGAGGTGCACTTGAGGGATGCTCCTGATGCAGTGCAGCTGCTAACAGGTGTTTGGTTCTTGGGCCAGAAGAACACTTGCCCAGAATAGATAGCCCTACCCCACCCCAAAATTTATATAGTTTGGATATCGAGTACTCAGAACCAATTATTTTGCTGTACAGATTTGATCCTATCAGGTCATGCTACTTGCTAGTGGATATATGCCCTGAATTTCTGTATCTAAGAGTTGTTAACAGATGTAGTAAGAGTTATTGTCTCTTCCTCCCTCTTCTGCTCCTCAACTCTTGCAAGGAAGAAACATGCGGCAGACTGAATGCAAGTGTTTTGGATGCCAGATCCAGCCAGTAGGTCACCATCTGGATCATATTAGTTATTATTGAGAGAAATACAGTGCTGAAAGTTTACAGCTTAGCATTTTTGATACTTATTTTTCTATAGTGTTGAAGCTGCTGCTGGTGGCAAGGCAGAAGTAATAACTTGTGATGTGCTCCTAGTTTGCATCGGTAGACGTCCTTTTACAAAAAATTTAGGTCTTGAGGAAATTGGAATTGAACTGGATAAGAGGGGGAGGATCCCAGTCAATAACAGATTCCAAACCAAAATTCCAAAGTAAGTAAGACTTAAATATTTTTTACTTTTTTTAAGCAGAACTCTTATTTTGAAAAGTTTAACCTACTAAAGCACTTTTTTTTTTTTCTTAATTGCCAAATAAGCTTTCTTTTCTGAAAGGAAAACTCAAGATTTCTGTTCATTTCAGGATTTAAAGATTTTTTTTAATCAACCTTTGAAGTTGTATAATTTAAAAGTCACTGTGTGTATTTCATGTTACTAGTACTTCTTGAAGTGTGCTCACTTATGGGAACTGCTCTTTTGTACTTGGTATTTCTTTTGAAATTTAGTATTTTAATCTATTTTGATGAGAGTTTTCAGTAATGTGTTTTAAACTGACTATTATATAAGGTAGCCTAGGTATGCTAGGATGTCTTTAAACAGTGTCTTATTCTGTTTCGTTGGTCTGATAGCATCTATGCTATTGGTGATGTAGTTGCTGGACCCATGCTGGCCCACAAGGCTGAGGATGAAGGCATTCTTTGTGTAGAAGGGATGGCTGGGGGAGCTGTTCACATTGACTATAACTGTGTACCCTCTGTGATATACACTCACCCTGAAGTGGCCTGGGTTGGCAAATCAGAAGAACAGCTGAAAGAAGAGGTACTGTTTGTTTTCTTCTCAAAACTGTTTTTCCATCTTGGGTGTGGTTTCATTGTCTAATAGTTTATCTAGCTACTTTTTCCAGGAGAATTTCTGCATTTGAATTTATTGCTTAGGGTATGCGATTGGATGATTCCCTCCTGCATGCCACTCTCCCAAGGATCACAGATCTCTTTAATTACTTCTATTCTGTGAAGTTAATATTGTTCGTTTTGCTAATTAATCTTTTTCTAATGCCCCCTTATACTCCTTTTGGTGGTTGTTCTTATGCATTGCGCTGTGTGTGTCTTGTGAGTCTTTTATTTTTGTATTGCTTCTGTTTTTGTCCTTACCAAATTGCCTGTGTGGTTACATTTAACTCTGTAACATGAATCTGTTTTGTAGGGTATAGAATACAAAATTGGGAAATTTCCATTTGCTGCAAACAGTAGAGCAAAGACAAACGCTGACACAGATGGCATGGTGAAGATACTTAGTCAAAAATCAACAGACAGGATGTTGGGCGCCCACATTTTAGGCGCAGTAAGTATTGTAAATTGTGCAGCTTTCTTGGCCTTGTAAGGGTCTTTTATTTAGTGCCGCACAGTTGCGAAGTAGTTGTCAAGTTAGGGAAATGGTGCTTGTAAAAAGAAGGAAGATTTGAGTCTACCCTAGCCATTTACTGTTCTCTTCTGCAGCCCTGCCCTCCTTTCCACTTTTCTGTTACTTTGGTGTTAGACCCAACATTTTTTTTTCCCCTGGAATTGCTAGGGTTAATTGGTTTCTCTGACCAGTTATTTTTTTTATGAATACCGCCAAATACTTGAGAGAGCAGCAGAAATTGTTGACTCAAGTTCTGGAAGTTGAGGGAGCTGAACAGATTGTGGCTTTTTTCACTGGTGTTTTCTTTTTTCCCCCCCCTCTCTGAACTTCAGACTTCAGCAAAGCTGGTCATCTTATGCCACTGTCACCAAATCTGGGGTCAGTAACTTACGGAACTTTGATTAAAAATCCTTTGTAAAATGAGAAATCAGAAAACTCTATTTCGGGAGAGTATCATCTTCCACTCTCGCACACATTCCAAAGTTAGACCCTAATCTCTCTCTGTTTCTTAGCTTTACATCTTTTTTTTTTTTTTTTCCTAAAGATGTATGCAGAAACACTTTCTTTAAGAGAAACACTAAAACTGCTCTCCATTTTCCTGGAAAGGAAATTTTATTGCTGTGAATGGATATCCTGTCAACACTAGTGGCTGGCTTTTTGTTTCTGAAACCAATTCTTGTAGTTTCTGGTAGGAATACATAAGAAGTTGTTATGCTAGTTATTTTCTCTCACAATGCCTGTCCTTTAAAAATCAACATTCCTTAGAGGAAGCACAAGTTAGGTTTATTGGTGTGAGACAAGTTTTCTTCATTGGGAAAGGGCTGTGGCAATATCTTACTATTGTGGATCTGAATGATAAAAATGTAATGGGAGATTTCACTATTTTTGACTTCTCAAAGAAATGTTCTCTGAGTGAATACACATAAATACAACTCACATTAATAAAAATGAGAGTGCAGATGTAGTTACACGCTTTTGTTTTTCTAGTTACCTGTTTAACTTTCCAGGAGGGCATTCAAGTTTTGAGGAGGTTTCAGTGGTGATCATGTATACTGTAGCTTTGATGAGAACATAGATGTTATCTGACCAGCATCTCCTGGTGGAAAAACACTCAGATTTTGCACAATTCGCAGTAATGACTGAATGCTCTCATTAAGAATTATGTTCTACGCTAGGCTTGGGCATGGTCACCAAATAGATTAAGTATTTATGACTTCGATTAGAACACAGCTGAAGTGCTAGTTATAATACAACTTTGCTTTTTTAGCAAAAGATGCTTATTTACAAGCTGTTAGTGATTCAGGAGAACCTGGAGAACTGCATAAAGATTTGTGCTAATTACAAATACCATTAAATTGCAGGGTGCTGGCGAAATGGTTAATGAAGCTGCTCTTGCTATGGAATATGGAGCATCATGTGAAGATGTAGCCAGAGTTTGCCATGCCCATCCAGTAAGTTTTTTTCTAAACGTACTGTTGTACAGCAGGGTTACACAGACATGCTATAATTACATGTAACTATTAATGACTTGTACCTTTTTGTGTTTGATCTCTACAGACAGTGTCAGAAGCCTTCAGGGAAGCAAACCTAGCAGCATCTTTTGGCAAAGCTATCAACTTCTAAAAGAGCAGATCTTTGTACATGTATGGTACATTTCTGAAAAAGGACTGTGGGCCCTTACGGAAGGCTGAGTCTGAGGATTTTAGGACTGAATTAAGTGAATCTCTTCATTTTAAACATCAAATATTTAAACAAGTAGAGTTTGGAACAAGTGGAATTATCCAGTCTCTGTAAATTTCTTAAAATTACATGTTTATTTACATAATGAATGTTACAGAAAAACCGCCTGACAGAACTCTTCTTCAAAACCAAACATTTCGCTACTGCATGGGATTAGCAGGTGTGCTGGTCAAAACTCTGAAAAGTGTCCAGCATACCTGGTGTTTTTCTTATTTGAAGTAGTTATAGAATAAACCAGTTGAATGCTGGCACTTACAATGCCACTGTCACTTCCGCACAAAAATGTGTTTCCTTCTGAAAGGATTAACTTGGTATTTAACCTGTTTCTTACATATAAGTATCGGAATTTGTTTTGACCTAGTAGTGTTAGGATGCTGGGAGAAGGGCTTGTATAGACCAATTAAAACTATTGACTTTTTAAAGAGAAAATTACTCTGTGTATGTTTTCATATTGAAAACTCATTGGGAAAAGTCGAGTGCTAATGGAGAAATGAAAGTTTGAAGAAAAACTAATCTTATTGCTGCTTAATCTTTTCTGTTTTTAAAACTTCCATTGTCCAGCTCTCTTAAACTTGAAATGCTGAAATTGGTTAGTGAAGCAGCACTTGCTGTTAAGTGCTATGACATGAGGGTTATTCTGCACTTTCCACACAAGGGCTGCAGTGTCAGCTCTCCACACAATTAAGACATACTTTCTTCTTTTCTTCTATTTTCTGCTCTCTTTGTGTCTTTGTCCTTAGCAAGAGAGCTTAATAAATATTTAACATGGCTGGAGGGTCTTCTTGGCCTTTCTTTGCTGATTGGTCCTGTTATTCCTTTTAGTGTCTGTCTTGTCAGTTATGTGACAAAACTCACAAACACATGGCATCTTTGGAAGATCCCTAATGTGGATAGGGAATGTGCCTCATTCCAGTAGCTCATTTTAAGTTTTGTTTTGCAGGGTGCCATTTCATTTTTGTGCTAGGCTCTTCTGCCTTAAAGATTCTGTAATACCTGATGTAAAGTATTCTGTAATACCTGATGGAATTGTACGTGTCCTTTTTCATTACGCCAATGGTATGATAGACGAGAAATGTGCATTCAGAAATAGTGCAAAAGCTACTTAGTTTTGCGTATAGGCAAGAGGTTGTATCCTCCCGCCTTTCTTTAGAGCTTCTTATTAAGTATTGATCCAGCAGCCATAGTGAGCGATGGAAATGTATGCCAATGTTACAGTTTTGTTAAGATAATCAGTTAATCAACAAACACCAGTGATACTGTTATTCATTTTGTTTTGGGCTTTTTTTAACTCCTGTGTTAAGTGTAGATGGGGTTAAACCACAACAGCTCATTAAAGTTATCACCAGTTTATGAGATGACCCAGCATATCCGTGAATTGGAGCAAGTGAATTACTGTGGATCTGCTTTCAGGGGTTAGGAAGTTTCTGAAGGGAAGGCAAAGGTGAGACAACAGTGAGGGAAGAAAAACTCTATTCTTGTGATAGATCTATGCATTTCAGAATCAACTCTACCTGCAGGTAAATGCTATTGTTAGTCTGGTGCTTTGCAAGTTCTTCCTTGCTTTTTCACAGCTTTGTGTCCACTCTCCCCATCTCCCTCAGTCCTTGTGGCGGTTTTACTGCAGTTCAGCCTTAAGATTCATCAGTTACAAATTTTCCTATCTCATTTTGTTCATGTTAAATGAAGTTTGGAAAGTCAGGGAAACTTTAATCAAGAATACTACTGAAATCATACTGGAGACTATAGTGTCCCAGACACTTGAAAATAAAATTCAAGGCCTTAAAGATTGTCACTGTATGTTACACTGTAGTTCCTGTTCTATTTAAGTGTACAGGGACTGTTTGTAAAGGTAAAAGTAAGATGAGCTACAGAGCCACCTGTCGATGGTCTGATGGCGCTTAAGTCTGAATGTTGCAGTTTGCGGATTGTATTTTTGACAGCTGCTAAGTATACTGGCAGTGAAATGGTGTACGATGCTGGTATGCTAATAAATTCCTGTGGTGGATTTTTTTACTCTAGCATTTGTAACCTGTGGAGCTTAAGGGTAATTACTTAAACATACTGCTGGTCAGTTTGCTCAGGTGGTGATACATGGTGCCATAGCTGTCCTGACTCTCACTGATGTTAGTCAAGGCTAGGTAAGGTGCTGATCAAAGTATGTACATAGATGTATTCCTCACGTCGGAGTTAGCAGTTGGGATGTGTAAATGCATGTTGCCATTTTCGGTGCTAATTTGTGTAGCTGATGAATGTTGTAAAATAATTTGTGCAGTCCCATACTATTGTCTGATGGTGCACTGTTCTACAGATAACTTGGGAGCTGAAGTATGGTGAACTGGATGTTAGTCTTGCACTTTGAAAAAAAGTCTTATTTGTGTTAAGCGCAGGCTCTTCTTAGAGAGCAACATCTGTGTACAGCTTCTTAACTGATTCACATTGAGTGCCCTGAGAACTTTAGTTCCTTTTCCAGAGAGGCTTGATCCTCCAAGCTTGGTTTATCGCGTAAATTTGGTGCATGAAACGTAAACCACACTTACCCTTTCCGTGCTGACCTCTTTTTCCACTTCACATACCAAGTGTTAGATAATCAGTGACATGAAACTAGTGTTAAGCCTAAATGGATATAATTCAGAGGGTAAATAATCTTTTTTGACTACTGTGGTGTAAATGCTAGCTCACCACATGCAGATGGTGTATTTCTTCATTCACTTGTAATTTTGTTCTGAGTGACCATCCTTTATTTCTTAGTAATTGGAGCCCTTATTTAGAGTTACGTAGTTGGAGCCAAGATTTTATTAGATCTCTAACCAGTTTAAAAGCAAGACTTGCAGAAGCTAAAGGATTAATCGATTTACCGTTTCAGCTACTGAAATTAGGAAAGAACTTAATGAGTCATACTAGGTACATACAGCGATACAAAAGTACTGTTTATTTTCAACATCAAAAAGTTACTTGTCTTTGGTTCTGTGACTTGGAAGTCAATATAAAACCTTATCAGGTCTTAGTGTAATGTCAAAAGAACTAGTGTAATACTTGTAAAACCCATCCTGAACACAAGGATTTCCTGCTCCCATTTATAAGCAAGTGCTATAAACGGCAACCTTCTGACTGATTGTCTGTAAGAGGGATCGAACTGTCTCTTCTAGCTCCACCAGCTGCTTGGCTTTGTCTTCCAGAACTTTTTGATTGTTTTCATATGTTTTTTCCAAGTCTGTCAGCAAAGGAGGAGGAAAAACAGCTTAATTAGGGGTGTTCTAATGCAGTAAAATGTAAATAATTATCATTACGGATAAGCTGCTCAAATTTATTTGTATTGTGGAAGAGAATCTCATTAGAAAAAAACCAAAAGCTGGAATGGCACCTTTTTTGTTTCCTTAACAATGGGACATAAAGCAACAAGGAAGTAGTTTTCCGTAAGTGGAAATCCAGAAGTATACTTTGATTCATGTTGGAAATAATTGTCCTTCTCTGCTCTATAGTGGCTTTTACGGAACAGTGAAATGTTTTGGCTTGTCATGGTTAAGACTATTCAGTGAGTCACTGTAACTGTGCAGGAGCAGCTAAGGGGAAGAATGAGTTCCTGGCCTGGCAAAAACAGGAAGAAAACTTCGCTCCCTCCCTGGTAGCTATGGGCAGGTTGCCCCCTCCTGTTTCAATCAACTTCTAATAGTCAATAGTAAATGCTGATTTAATCTGTAAACTAGGACTGTCGTATCCTGATTACCTTTTGTTTTAACTTTCTGGGGTGGAGGGAGTAGTGTTTGAAGATGGGGGTCTTGCTTGACTGGCTTAGTCCTCATCCTAAGCACGGTAACTATGTTCCTTCCCTGCAGTGGTTCTTGGAGCAGTGATAGATACCATACCAGAAGTTTGTGTCTCACTCTAAGTTTCTACTTTTTTATAAAAATCCAAAGATTTGGATTCAAATCAAAATTCAAAATCAAAATTCCAATCAAAAGACTGTCATGTCCGTAAGAATAAGGAAAGCAGATCAAGCCTCAGTAACAAAGAATTCAATTTTTTTTCCCTACTGCTGCTGAGTAGTCAGTTTAACAGCATGACATTGCATCATATATCATATTCTAAGATGACGACTTACCTCCTCAGAACAGCCTTACCTTTGAGCAGCTGGAGTTTGCTGTTTGCTTGAGCCAACAAGGCTTTAGCTTCATCTTGCAACATGCCGGCTTTCCTCCTGGCATCAGCCGACTCTTCTGTCTTCTTGGCAATGAGATCTTCCACTGTTTTATACTTGTCGTTCAACTCGGTGTTGAGGACCTGTTGTTCCAGATTCAAGCACAAGATGGAGCTCATTCAAAAGGCAATGCAGCGGGGTTCGCATTTCCTCCCACTATGTTTACTTATCTGCGTGTAAGGAGAGTCTACAGACTCAGTTAACAAAAGCAGACACAGCGTTGGGGTATTTCCTACTTAATGTTCAGGACTCTAAGAATTGAGGTGAAGACTCATTGGTTCCCCTTTTGCAGATCTGTGGTTTTTTTATGGCTTTAATACCAACAGTTGGCAAGGATTTCTGGGATTCCGTTACACAACTCTAACTAATGGAAGCCATGGCCCCTAGTACAGCTAGAAAGCCGCATATGGTCAGGAACTGGCACTGCTTCTGGCTGAATGCTTGCATTTGGGGAGGAATACCCTTGTCACTCTTTCAGTGACGAGAACAGCTGCCTAGTTTGTGTTGGTGAAGGTGCTGTCATGAGTTTAGTTTCTCAGCTGTGCTTTGCGAGGTTAACATTAAGAAGTCCTATGACCCAACTGAATTCAACCAATGAGCAAGTTAACAAGCTGTAGCAGTACTGGCAGTCTGTTATGTTTACTTGACAGCCACCTGAAATACTAATTAGTGTTCAGAAAGAATTGATTTTATGGATAATACATCTCTCCTGGCAGAAAATGCCTCTCTGGAGACTGATGGGCTAACTATAGACAACAGCCTGGAGCAATGAAACTTCCTTTGGCAGATTTGTCAATTGTTTTGTTAATGAGCCTTCTTTTGCTATTAGGAAGGTGTGTAGCAGACACTGGGAGTAATGCCAAATGGTCACAGAGCAAATTTTGCATCTCTGATATTTAGAAATTACTCTGGTTTTATATTGAGCTAATTATTTTTCTAGTTGCTTGATTCTGTATATGCCAAATTCTGGGTTGTTTGTCCTGAACCTATCATTGTCATAGAACCATAAATACTCTATGGAAGGGGAAAAAAATTACCATTTCTCCAGTGGCAGATAGTAAAGCTGAGTGACAGAAACGAATCTATGAAAGGCTGACAGTGTGACAGCATGACAGGTTTCCTGCAGCTATTTTAGAACCTGAAAACTTCCCAATACTACTTTCTGTCTGTATCGGGTACCAAAGTACTGGTACTTGACCCATAAATGAAATGGATCACATGCATTCACTGATGTTCCTTTAGCTAAACCTGGGGTGAGAGTTCTGTTGTCTTTCCCATAGCATCCTTCCTGAGCTTCTCACCTTTTTAACTTCTTCAGCATTTTGTTTTGCTGTAATAATTTTTTCTTCTATATTGTCCACATTCTCTGAATTTGTAGCAGCCTTTTGCTTAAGGTCTTCAACACTCTTCTCTAGCTCAAACAGACGTAAGGTAGCGTTGTTCAGTGTTTCTTCAGATGCTGCATTTTCAGATTCAATCTAACAAAGAGGGACAACAGTTACATTTTCAAAAAACACTGAATATAATTGTAAGATTTCTGGATAAGCCCTGATCAACTAAGTAGTTCCACAGATCTGATATAAACCCCAGTGTTTTAGTTTTGTTACAAATGGCCAATTGCACTCAAGATGAAAGAGCTCTCTGCTTGAAGATGGGGTACATATGGGGCTGCAAAAGCATTATGGAGCATGGTTTAAAATTACCTGATGGTATTACACATGCCAAGAGTTGCCTAACCCACAGGCAAAACTTCAGACATTTGACTCCATCATTTAATAATGGATTTGTGAAGCTGCTTGCCAAGCTTCATGAGCACAGGTAGCATTACTGTCTCATGAGGGCTAGGAGATGAAGTCTGAAAATACATTATCTGACAAAGACTACAACAATTGCCACTTTAATGCAGCGTTCGTTTATTTTAGTCTCATGCTGCAGTGGCGGATGACACTGATAGCATGGCTATGCCAATACACTACCAGTACAGGTGACAGGTATGATTTTCCAGGGATCCTGGCATACCTGCTGTGTTGGAGGGCTACAATCCTGCTCATTTAACTTACGTGGTGCAGGATATGTGGTGAGAAAAGCTGCTTTTTTAAAAAAGCAAATGGTCCCCTAGCATACATTATACTATGTCAAAAGTTTATGAGAAGGCAAGAATGGTTTAGATTTATTTTAAGTGTGGTCTTTAATTTGCAGTACCCAAGAGTCTTCTCTAGACAGGCTTACATCAGTTTCTAAGCATCAGACTTGGTGCTGTTTCCATATCTTAAAAAATACTCATAAAGAACTCACTGATGTCAGCAGGTCTTGAGTTCCTCTAATATCTTCATCAGCTTGTTTGATGGCTTTTTCAGCTGCATTTTGAGCTTTTTCAGCTTCTTCCAGTGCTGCTTTAACCACGTCTGCAGTGACTTTAACATCTGTTGCACCTTTGCTGTGGAGTAGAACTATGTTAATGCTAAAAATTATTTTACTTTGGAACTGGAAAAAGTAGTAGTCAAACACTGCAAAGGCCTATTTTTGCCCCTTAGTGAAGGAATGAGAGTCTGCATCAGGGTAAGTTTAACTCTGCATTTTCTGACACAATGAAATGAAAACCTCATTCAAGCTCTTGGAGACTGAAAGCATCTCGTACAGAACAGGGTTGTGTACCTTGCTTTTTTAGCTTCTTCCAGTAGCATTTCTGCTCTGGCAATGTCTCCAGCGCTCTGCTGCAGAATAATCTCAACATCAGAAAGGCTTTCTACACGCTCACGAATATCTTCTGTCAGGGCTTGCAGCTGCTGGGGAGTGGTTGGCATCTCCATGTTCAGCACTTCGTTAGCCACTGCCTCGATGCTATCCAGGTCAGCGCTGTCTTCTAGTAGAGGGATGCAAATGACAAAGATGTAGGTAAAAGCTTCCCCTGTCAAGTCTCATTACTCAAGTTCTTGTCCAGCTGCTCCCTTAAGAAAGAAAATAATGGGAAAACTTCCTCCCCCAGACTTACAGAATTAAGTCAGGGTGTTAAAATTGCTTCCTTAGGGTGAAGCGGTGTAGGCCCTGCTGGCATAGCTCTCCTGGAAGCCATTTGAAGATGGGGGTGATTAGCTACACCATGGTGGGGCTGTGGGGGGGAGATGCAAGCCCACAGGAAATGAAGCCAACAGCTGCTCATAAATGTATTTGTGCTAACAGTATACTCAGCCTTGTGCAAACAGGGAAGGAATGGGGTTGCCATGCTGCCGCTTGCTAGCGAACAAGGCCCTCATTTAACCTCTACCTGCTTTCTTACAGAGAGAGAAACTGTTTCTGACTTTCCTCCCCTTTAACAGCACTTTGTCTTTCTAGCCAGAACTTATGAACACACTTGGCAAGCTACAGCAGTACAACAGCCTCAGCTGAAATGAACACAAGAACATGTCACAGTTTGCTCTCACTTTCCTATTGTCTTGGTTTTTTCTTTTTTCCAGATTTCACCATACACACACTAAGTCTGACTGAAGGGGGGGAAAGGGGGAGGGGCAGAACTATTGTATTACCCCTTAGAGGATGAGTCAGAGCTAAAGATAGTTTTCACAAACCTAGAATTAAAATATAATTTAAATATAAGATTTTTACGCATTAGGAAGTCTCTAATCTGTTTAATAAGGTTTCTCAGATCTTCATTGCTTCTGTCCACTTGTTCTTTTGTAGCATTGGTTTTGAGCAAAACTGCTTGTGCGTTCTGTTTTGCTTCATCAGCTCTCTGCTTCGCCTCAGAAACCTGAAGAGAGGAAAATGGAAGGCTTGATTGCATATTTGCTTATGCTCTAAGGCCTGTTTTAAAACAAAAATTCAGTTGGAGTCAGAGCTAATAGTAATGAGAAATGCTTTTTCTCATAAAACTCACAGAACACTTTTAAAAGCTGGCCATGATCCATACCACCAATGCTAGTTTAAACAACTCAGACTAATGTTTAGAGTTATCCATGCAGCTTCACTTTAGCATGCTCCCTTTGTGAAGATCTTTACAAGCATTATGAAGTTGCGCAACTGAAAAAGAAGTATTTTGAAGTAAACCAGGCACATACTTTGTCAATTAGTGTCTAAACTTGTGTTACAACTAAAAGTCTGTTTTTTTTTAATATCTAACAATTGATTTGGCATATTACCATTCTGGAGAGTTGCTCAACTTCTGCTAATGCGCTGAGGATGTCTCTGTCAAAATCCATGGCCTTCTGCCAGGCGTTGTGAGCTACAGTCACCAGCCCATCACAGCCAGGTCCTCCACACTTCTTCTTTCCTTCATCTGTTCGACAGTTTAAACCGCCACACTCGGACTCAGCACAAGAGGCTCCTGCAGGAGTGCCACACGTCTGGAGAGACACGTTAGACAAGGGAAACAGTCACAGCTTTTTTGCCACTGCGAGGAGGATAGAGTGGGACACTGCTCTAACATGACAGAAACACGATGTTGTTTCTGCCCCTTGTGGTACCATCCCAAGTACTCCAGGGAAGGAAGCTGAAGTAGAGCTGGAAGCAGGAGGTGGTTTCTGCAGCAGGTCCGTACCACCATGACTTGAATCCTCTGTGCCCCCTGCACTTTCCTGCGTTTACCTTGGTTACAAATGTGAAGCTCCCTGATGCTGAAGTAGCTGGAGGTTGTAAGGGCACTTCTCCAGTACTTCATCTTTCACTGGAAAGCTGCCTTTTAGCTTTGGTTTCAAGCTGGAAGCTACTACTGTCTGTCTGTATGCCCTTTGTTTGCAATCAGTCTTCACTGCTGTTGGAGGAAAAACAGTCCATCCCAATAAGTTATTTTATAAGGAAGAAAGTGTCTGGTGCAGAGTACTCTTTTCCTTTGCTCTAATGCCGCAGAAATGTAATAAGGCAAAATACTACAAGTTGAATCGGAAACTTTTTTTTGCATCCCTTAAAAAGCTGTCCCATTCCACCAAATGTTTGCTTTGATGTCATAGAATCATAGAATGGTTTGGGTTGGAAAGGACCTTAAAGATCATCAAGTTCCAGCCCCCCTGCCATGGGCA
The DNA here is from genome assembly GCF_000699245.1 of Pterocles gutturalis. Taxonomy (NCBI): domain Eukaryota; kingdom Metazoa; phylum Chordata; class Aves; order Pterocliformes; family Pteroclidae; genus Pterocles; species Pterocles gutturalis. The sequence goes on from NW_010108892.1 coordinate 23,951, forward strand.
GGGACACCCTCCACTTGACCAAGTTGCTCAAAGCCTCATCCAGCCTGGCCTTGAACACCTCCAGGGATGGGGCATCCACAGCTTCCCTGGGCAACCTGTTCCAGCCTCACCACTCTCACAGTGAAAAATTTCTTCCTTATATCTAATCTAAATCTACCCTCTTTCACCCTAAAACCATCACCCCTTATCCCTGATGAAGAGTCCCTCCCCATCTGTCCTGTAGGCCCCCTTTAAGCCTTCTCTTCGTTAGGCTAAACAACCACTTTCATCTTTACAGAACACTTTCCAATTTGTGAATTTTGTTAAGGATGTGTTCCCATAGAAGATTTCACGGTAGACTTTTTTTAAGAAAGCAAAGCTATTTCCATGAGCAACACTGTACTGAGAATTATCCACTACTTGGTCAATTGTTTAGACAATTAAGTCACTTAGGAGTTGTTTAACCAGAGGGAAAACTGGAAAATTCCCCATTCTTGTGAGGTTCTTTTCCCTTTCCACCTCACCCTTTTGCCAAATAATAGTCACTAACTGTACTTTGCAGCCAAAAAAACCTCTCTGGGAAAACCTAGAGGGCTGTGCCAAGTTAGCTGCAGCTGTCTCCTGTGAAGTGTAAATGAGTCCCTCTTACCTGCTTGGCATGCAACCCAGCAGTAGCTAGAAAGCAAAAATATTTTTTTTTTAATGTCCTGTGATTACATCTCCAAGCAACTCAGTGTTTATGGCCTTGATAAACATCTACCCAAGATTTTCAGTCCTCATGAACAGTTAGGCAAGAATGTAGGGGAAGGGAAGCTAAACAAAAAGATGCCTCTCTCTTCCCTGCAGAGAAAAGAGGAGGGCTGGGGGAGTTGGGAGGGATGACAGTGGTTGTAAAGGATGGGACAATTCAGCCTGTGAAGAACTCATCCTCCAACACAGGCCCCGCCAGCCCAGGGGAGTTAATGAGCAGTCCCCTGCAGCCTGCCTTCACACGGGATTGTTCTCTGAATGCAGCTGGCCGACTTCAAAGCAAAAGCGAGGGAACACCCAGCCTCTCCCAAGAAAAAGCCACCCTTGATCATATTTACAGATGAGCAGGCAGCTTCAACAGAGAAAAATGCCCTTTTGACTCCAGTTAAGTTCTGCTTTGTCTGAGACACGAGGACGGGAGGGCAGTGATGCCAAGGATGGGGGCCCGTCAGGCGCTGCCTGCCTGGGCACTGCATGGGCACAGCATTACCCTACGGAGCTGCAAACAGGAAGAGAGGAGCCTAGAGAAAGCAAGTACGTGAACTGGGGGCAGGCTTAAGATCTGGCTCTCAGTCTAGCAGACTCCCCACGCTTTTCTGCATGTGGGAGCTCTGTCCACAGCAAAGGGCACTGGGTTAGAGCCAGGGTGATGAAAAGATGGGTGCTCTGTCAGGGCTGGGGAGGGGTAGGAGGGAGACGAACATGAAAGGCTGGTGCCTGAAAGCTAGTAGCCTACTGATTAAACATCCCTGTTCTAGCCCATGAAATACCCCGTCATCCAAGAAACATTCACTTTTCATGAACAAGGTGTATCTCACACTGTCAAGTTCTCCCCGCCTGTCACTTCTTCACAACTCCCAACTTTATTTTTGCTACAGGTTTTATACAGTGATTCTCAGCCATGTACCTTTTCAGCCACTTCGGAGAGATCCAGGCTCTGCAGCTTGCCTGCGAGTTCATCCAGAAGGCGTGACTGCTCCTCTTGTTTAGCCTTGAACTGGGCCTCCTTCTCATTGATTAAGTCTTCCACTTCCTGCCGCGTTTGCGCTGACAGCTCCACGGCACTATCAGGGTGAACAGTGGAGGCATTGACCCTCTCCTCTGCCTCCAGGGACATCTGGAAATACTTGGTGATACTATCCAGGGCTCCTGCAGAAATCAGTTGGAACTGTTCAGAAATGTGTTAAGTATAATTCATATTACGGAGGTCGGCAGATGACATATCAGGGTTAGTGACATGAATATCGAATTAAATGAAACACTAGCCTTTGTGGCTGTATTCAGTGTCACTGCAAGGATGGCAGAATTCGGCTTTGTGTGGAATAAAAAAAGAAAGTTCATTTTTTTGTTTGGTTGACAGGGTGTCAAGTTTGCCGGATTTTGAAGTTAAGCCTTTCTCTAACCCTAGTGACCGAATTCTGCTGGCCTTGAGGGCAAAAGGAGATCCAGTCTTTTAGGTTTATAGGGCAACAGTCTGTTTTCTAAGGATTCACTTATCCCCCTTAATTGCTTGCCCTGGGATGTCTGGCTTATGGAGTCACTGCTTGGAAACTGGTCATAACTTTTTTAAGAAACAACTACTTGACGAAAGATGCTGATTTATGGAACTGTTAGATTTGGTCAACTCCCGGAGAGGCCTTGAGCAGGTGTGAGGGACCCCATGGAGGTGGCCACGCTCTGCACCTCAGGACAGCTTTCCTCTGCAGAATGCCACAAGTCGGTGACTCCCCCATTCTACATTCTACTTGCCTCCCTCTGCAGAATCACATGTTCACTGGAAACAATCTCAGACTTCCTGTAAAGCAGGAAATTAAAAAAAAAAAATCCTTTGTTTCAAGTTTGAATGAAGTCAGCTTTCAAAATTTCCAAAGTGTTTGGTGACATTCTCTCAGCAAATTTTGATTCTTGGCACATCTCAGTGTGCCAATGGGCACTCAAGGCTTGGGTGGCTCGGAAGGACTGAGCCCTTACAGTGTGCTCTTAAGTCACCAAGACCCAGGTAGTTTTACCAACCAGAAACAACAATTTAACAGACTGGGGTGGGCAAAAGAGATCTTGGAATCTCCCGCACTTTCAGCGCTTGTGTCTCATCTAAAACATTAATTACAAGCCTTTAAGACAACTCCGTGCCCCAAGAACTCGAGCTGGCTTTGCAATGTGCAGAGAGAGAGAGAGAGAGAGGGTGAGGGGGCAAAACAAAATTCCTCACCTCTGCTCATGCACAGAAAGAAGTCACCCTCCTACAAACCAAGTTTTATTACAAGTTAGAAGATTAACCAGGTATTTAAAACCATAGGCTAATTAAATCTTTGGCTGCCCCACTGCTTTCTCCCCCTCCCTGCAACACTTACCCCGAACATCAGAGATCTTGATGAATTCTAGCTGTTCCGCAAGTTCTTTCACCACATGGTCTAGGCTTTTGGCATCTGTCTCCAGTGCGCTCAGGTCAGTGTCAGTGCTATTGCTTTTCACTGCTAAGGCTGACAGGTTTCCTTCTATGTCAGCTATCTTAACTGTAACATCTGCTGTCAGTTTTCTGTAAAATAGAGGCACAGCACTCAACAGAGGGAAGAGGAAGGGTTGTGAGCCTGGGTGCTTCCCTGAAGAGTGGTGGTTAGGGCCGTGCCCAGCTTCTCCCATGGCAGGACCTGTCCTCCCTCAGTGGGGCTGGAAGTGATTTGTAACAACATGCCTACCTAGAATACGGCTTTGTTTCCTTTATCATACAAAACTACTTTTTAATCTACAGCACGTTTATAAACGCAAAGCACTAAATTGTTCAGAAAACAGCTGCTTTGTGTAAGATTAACTGGAGGCAGATTCCAGAGGACTGGTGTAATGTTCTTGTATCATGGCAACTGCATAGGTCAAAGTTGACTACTATGATCCATACATAATTTGCTTCCCATCCCACACAGCTACAAATGCAGTTTTGATTACTACGAGCTCATGGGACAGATTTGAACCTCAGGAAGCTGGGGGGGGGTCTTAACACAATGGATTCTTTTAACTGGTCTGCAAAGATCCCTCCTCACCAGCCATTTCTCTAGGGCTCTGAAGGAAAACCTCCCGCCCTCAGCATTCAGCACGGCCTCAGTGAGACACAGAGCCGGCTTTAGCTAGTGGGATAACCCTAAAAGGAAAAGCAAGTGTATGTTACTCGTCGATGCTGCTGCAGAACAGAAGTGGGCATAGGAAGCTATTCCCATCCATGGTGATCCCACCAATCCCAGTGTTTCCTCATTCTGAAAGAATCAGGCAGTATGTGACCTCTATGATCAATTCACAGCCCCCTCAATAGCCCAGCAGCCTGTTGTTTCCAGCAGTCCTCCAAAGCCAAGTACTTCTATTCAGCCAGAGAAGAGCAAGAACAGATGCATACATACATACATTAGGGAAAAGCAGCTCCTCAGCTGCTCTGACCTCTCTCAGTACACACAGAGCCCAAATGCAGCAGCAGCCCCCACCTCTCCAGCTGGAGAGGGGGATCTGCAGGGCACAAGTGTATCCCTAATTGAGACGTTTGTGCTTTAATCCTAGCCCCTTTGCTTTGTGCAGTCCCCTTTACAATGCACAAACAAGCTCGAGCAGTTGCACACAGGGCTAGAAAGCATCTGTAATCCTACTTGATGTTATACTGCACCATCTCTGAAAGCTCAAACTACCATCTTTTGTGTGCTTAGGCCTAAAACAAAATGCAGGGCTCCTACCCTGAGAAAAATTGAAACAATCCTTTTTATAAAGCTGATGCTTCCCCTCACGCACGCTCAGTGCAGAACGGAGCCCAAGTTTCCAGCTCATCGGCTACACACGGAAATCCAGGAATTTAATCTCTCCCCTCTTCATTCTCTCACATAATAGCAGTGTTTGTCCTCTGCCCTGGGGCAGCACAAGGCAAGCGTGAGTGGCTCCGTGGTAATTAGCCGCCTGATCCGAAGTGGGAGAAGGACAACCCCTGCCCATGGCATGCTAGCTGCACTGCTCCCACCTTCCCTGGCCAGGTTTCTGCTCATGGGACAGATGCTCACCGCCAGCACTGCGCATGGCGAGGTGCTCCACCAGTGTCAGGAGCTGCAGTGAACCTCACCCAGCTGGAGGAGTGGAGCTGGGCTGTCCCCAGCTCAGCGTGGGGGCATCAGTCACTCAAGTAAATCCCAGCTCCCTGGCACTCCCCACTCCCTCCCACGCTAGGCTTAGCCACGTATCTGTGACTGCACTCACTCTGCTTCCTCGAAGAGATTCCCAATGTTCTTCAGTGGCTCTGCAGCTGGATTTTGAGCAATAATGGCTTTAATCTCACTGAGCTTCTCCTCCAGGGTGCTGAGTGTCTGCTGGTACGGGCCAGTGACTCCAGTGACTTTGAGGGCATTAGCCCTATCCAGGAACTGCTGGGTCCTGTTAGCCAGCTCACTGATGATCACATCCCAGAGGGCGAAGCACTGGTGGCACGGCACACAGTCGGGGAAGAAGCCCGAGTAGCCCCGGGAGCACTTGTCACAGCGTGGCCCTTCCACCCCTTCATTGCAGATGCACTGCCCGGTGGCACGGTCACACTGCGGGGTCTGGATCCCACGAGGGTTGCAATCACATGCTGGAAGGAGGAGAACAAGGCACGTGTGAAGGCTATGGCGAGGGAAATGACATTGACATTGACAGAGAAAAAAAAATTAAATATGTTATAATGAAGAGGTGAAATGAGTTTAGAAGTGGTCTGTGTCTGGATTACAAAAAACTATTTACAGATGTGTCTGCTTGGGTATGGGGGAATAAGTGCTGAGTGTGAAAGGGGAGAGAGACGGGGAAATAACTCTAGGGGAAACCAGGATTTGCACATCTCAGAAACAGGCACAAAATGGAGCAAGAATGGACACTTCTTGCGGTGCTTGGGTGTCAACTGGATAGTAACTGGAGACAAAGATCCCTGTTTCACTCCTACAATGAAGTGTAAGTAAAGCAAGGCTTTCCAGACAGGGGAAGAAATGATTGGCAGGCACATAGCAGAGGGTTTAAGAGCAAAACATGAGTGAAATGGGGAAAGTGAACGAGGAACAACCTTGGTGCAGGAGGAGGGGTCAACGGAGGAATGCAGCAGATCAAAAACCAACCACCTTCCCCTGCACCTCCCACAAACATAATAAAAGGAGACAGATGATAGCTGATTACACAGCACTTCGTTAAGTGGCAGAGCTCCTTACCACAAGACACTGTGGGTGCTAAAAGTTGAGGTGGCTTCAAAGAAGAACATGACAAATTTATGGAGTAACAGCCCTTGAGAGATCTTCTATGCAGAGGTATAGGGCCTGGCTCAGGATGTGCTCCTGCCATGGATGGTGGGAAAATATTCCTGACGTGCATCAAGGAGCCTGGCACTGGGCTGATGTTTTAGGCATATAGAAAAAAATCAGGCAGTGAAAAAGATAATTGAAAGAAAGATGCAAACCAAAGAATGTGGTCATGGGCATCCCTGTCTGAGGGGGAAGAGGAAAGTCTTCTTCAGCACAGGTGCCAACAACCAAAAACCTACACACTGCTTGTCACCCCCAAGTGGGAATGAGGGTGATTAACAGGTTTTTTAAAAATTATCTCACATTATGAGCACCATCTCAGGAGTCCGTATTGACACCCTCCTGAAATGGACTTTCATTCTTATTTTATTTTTGTCATTGTGGACACCTACCTATCTTTATATGCTAGTCAGGTAAGACCCAGGGACTCCAGATGGTTGACAAATTGAAGTGGTAAGGTTTGGGCAACACCCTATTTTAACAAGCTGTTAGAAGAAAGATGCACTTCTTTAGCACTAACCCACGACAAAGAGAAGTCAGTTACTCAATTAACTTAGTGATGCACCATCATTTCTAAAAGCACAGATACACTTTGTACACAATAACGCTATCAGGAGAAGCGCTTCCATGCAGCAGGGCTGCCGCTTGACCTCTCCTCCTCCTTAATTATGCAGGCAGCAGCAGAGGAAATTCCCAACCTGCAAAGCTTTTAGTATAGGGATGGAAGCAAAGAACAAAAAGAGAGGCCTTAAAAATGGGCAGGTAATCAACCTGCCATTGTGGCAGAGTGCACCCGAAGCAGGTCAAGCACACATTCATGGAAAAGGACAGTGGTACCTGATAAAAGCCTTCACTTACACATCCATTTACCAGGCATCCTTGAAGGAGGTTAATGGCTCAAAAAGGTCCATAAATCAATTCACACACCCCAAGCACATGCCCCCTTGAAAAAAGGGCAAAACACAAAGCTGTTTTCAAGACTATACATTGTTTGCATCAATGCCAAAACACAGCGGTGGTCTTCAGTTCAAAAACTACACAAAGAACCTCAGCAGAACAAATCGCTCCTCAACAAAACGACTTTCTTGTACAATGTGAATATGATAGGCAAGAGACAAAAATAACTTCTGCTGCCTGCACAATTGAGCAAAACGGTCCTTTGTTCTTTGAATTATACCCTGACACAAGAGATTGTTTTTACTTTACATCAAAAGTGCTTAAGTAGTCAACTCACCATGGAATATGTTCCCTGCAGGCAAACCATCAAGTTCCTGTTTGAAGGAGGTCAGTTAACCCTTCTGTCAACTAATAAGGCCCTCGGTATAATGATGAATTGTCCAAATTCCTCTGCACAGGAAGAGACTAAATGGCATGTGGTTTTTCTCAAAGATCCTGACATCTGATCAAGTTACATGAATACTTGCTGCTGGCAAATCAGATCACTATATTTACTTGTGGATTTAAAAAGCTTAAAGTGAAAAAAAAAGAAAATCCATGTTGGTAATTCTACTCTTGAATACCTGCATGTTCAGGAAAGGCAGATGACATGGCTTTAGTAGCATTTACATGGTAATGGGGATTCCAAAATCTCTGGAGACAGAAAATGCTGAGGAAAGGGAGAGGAGAATTTAAGTACTAATTAGTTTGCAAAGTGAAACCCCAAACTCCATAGCTGCCTTTTGGGAGATGATAAAGAACAAAGAAGTAACTTATTCTACATACAGCACAACAGTTCGAAGAATCATCACATTTCTAGAATTCTATGAAACTCCAAACTGAACTTTGTGGGATCCACGAGAAAATTGTTCAAGGCAGCTAGAAACATTACTGTGGGTTATTTCTCCAGTTTACTATTCTATTTCAAGCCCAGAAGCAGGCAATGCTGGCTCTACATTTCCTCAGTAGTGTGAATCCAACAGATGTAAAATGGCTTTCAAAAGGGCTGGTTCCCCACTTATTCCTTCTTTTCTTCATGATCTTCCAAAGTCATTAACAATGCACAGGACCACACCAGCTTTCAAACAAAAGATAAAAGCTGAAGATAATTTTATACCTATTTTTAAGTAAAATAATAGTCTAAAGGAAAGCAAGAAAAAGCCTCCCTCAGAACTGGAATAAGAAGATTCCAGTAGAATTTCTTTTAATTTTGAACATTTGTGAACCATTTGTACATACATGGTGGTGGTACAGTCTCTCTAGCTACAGCCCTCGGATAATTCCTTACTGTGGTACTGACTGAAACATTTTTGAAATTCTCACAAAAGCATCACTGCGCCTCTTACAGCTCACATCCTGTGAGCAAACCTTTCATCTCACAAATGACACGTGCATGCCAGGGTTTGGTTACATGTGATCTTCTTTTTTAGAGTCTAGATGACCTTAGCCAAGCGCTTCAGCCACAGCTGAAATCATCTCTGTTCCTACCCAGACTCAGTCTCTGAGTGCTTCTATGAGATGCTGGGTCCCCATTTCTGGACACCACATTAATAACTAAATCTGGCCAGACAGAAACCCAACAAAACTGCTCTTCTGCTCTCCAACGCCGTGTGGAACAGGACCTCCACCATCTCCAGTGCCTTTAGTGGAGGAGTCCTGTATCCTGTGCCCTGGCCACCACCAGCAGGCTACTTCCCACCCTGGCACGGAGCACACCCAAGGCCCTTGCAGAGAGCATCTTCTCTTTGCAGTAAACCCTCAGCTTGCTTCAGCTGTGATGACTTCTCAAAAGGAGGTAGGCAAGCTTGGGACAAGATCATACAAAGCCTTCTAGGTGGTGAGGAGCGCCTTGAACACAGTGGGCCACCAGGCAAAGAGCTCAGCACATAGGTTTCAGCTCTTTGCCTCATGCAACACCTGCTTACCAAGCACACACTGGCTTCAGTCTCTGTGGGCTTTCAGGCCACAACTTTGTCCTTAAGTTAAAAAAAGGAAACTTTGTCTTGAAGGGACAAAAGCACAGTGACAGTGGCAGGATCCATATCAAAGGAAAGGAGGACCACCTAGCTGGTGCGGACTGGAAAAGGCTAGCACAAGATTGGCAAGTAGCGCGAGGAAGAATAACTGAGTTGCACATCCAGCATTCATGACAGTGGGTGCACATCCCCCCAGAGAATTCATGTGACATTTGATTATCACGACCAATGAACTGGGATGTGAAAGCAGGGGATACCTTGATTCCCATCACCTGCTAGAACGACAGTGAAAACCATGTCAGAATGACCCAGCATGCCATGCCCAGCATCGTTTTTGATGAAAGTACTCCACCATCACATTTAATCACAGTAGAGTTCTTGCTCCTCTAGCACCTCCTTCATTAATGTCCAGCTATCCCTATGGCCACCACGTGAGCCAGATCCTATGCAGACCCGAGCTAATCTGATGTACTCAAACAGGCTAACCAAACACAACCTTCAAACTATAGCTCGGCTCTGGAGATTTTGTCTCTAACCAGCACACTGCTAAGTCCGAGGTAACACCTGAGTAGCTACACCACATCTCATTTTAGCATATGCCTGGTTTATCTGATTTTCACCGAGAAGAACGAGAAACACGCAGGCACATCTAGGGATGCAGAAGTGTTTCAGATATCGTCTAGCAGCTAGCGATGGCTTTATACTCCACCTAACATAGTATCTGTGGGATA
>NW_010108892.1:33638-38878 GCF_000699245.1 Pterocles gutturalis
GACATAAAGCCCTGCAGGCTCTTTTTAAATGCCTTGATTTTCTCCCTTCATACAGAGGGGTGGATGAAGGCCAGGGTGAAGGGCTTCAAGTGAACACAAACTGGGCTGCTTGCTTTGAAGATCAGTTAGACAGGGATCAAGTCTGTCCCCGGGTAAGCAGAGCCTCCCATGGAAAATATAGCAGAGGAAAATAAGTTTTTTGAAATCATTGGTCAAAGATCCGAGGGTTTTCAAAGAGCATTTACTAAGTTAAACAATAGGTTTCTGTTTCAAAATGTCATTCTGGAACTGGGTGTATTGTTTTCTTTAACTGAGTGTTTAAATCAAGCAGACATTCTTCTGTGGCATGAGTTAAGTGAAATCATGTTTCTGACAGGAAAATTTTCTAGCTAAATTCTTCAGTCAGGATCTGCTGATTTGCAACTTATGACTACAAAAGATTGTAGCTTCATCTGTTCACAAACACATGTGCCCATGTGCACGCACACACAGAGTATCCATAAGTAAGTTTTATACCACCTTGATCAATGCATTTCTCTTTCAGTATTTTTTTTTCCTGATCTTAAAGATAAAAGTAACACTTACACATGTTTATTGAATGTAGTCGTGTAGAAACCTAAGCGGAGAAATCCCAAAGAAGTAAATGACGAGCTCAAGTGGTTTGCTTCAAACTCACAAGGATCTATGAACCACTGTGTCTTTCACTTCCTCTGACAGCTCTGCTACCTTTCCCTCTGATTTTAAATATTTAGAACTCACTTCCATTTGAACTGCTGTAATTTAATGTGGCATCTTTGCATATCCCTTAGTTTAAATTAGGGTGTGCCACAGCAGTTGATACGACAGCCAAGATGAGATAATGGATACTGAAAGGGCTGTATGAAGCTCAGTCTCAGTGTTTAATGCCTGTTGCAGAATGCTAGGAACAAGCGAGTGTCATACATCATCCTACACAGAACAGAAATCATTTTTGCAGAAATATGTTCTTTACTAGTTGAGAACGGGGACAGAGAGCATCAAATGCTTAACTCCTCTTCAGCAAAAAAACAAAAGGTTTGTTCAAACATGATTTCCTGGCATCACTTCCCAGTGGTAGTGAGGCACTATGATGATAAAACCATTCAGCAATTTGTAAGGTTGAAAGTTTTGCAGAGCTACAAATTTCTTCTGAATAATCAGCTTTTGATTCAAATTACCCTGTAAGCATATTCCTAACTCCTCAGTGTCATGATTTTCAGTACAAGCGTTAAGATAAGATCCCAACCTAGAATCACTAGAGTTGTGCTGCATTTTAACATGCCAGCAGGCCTTAACAAAAGGGCAATTTTCTGTAAACAATCAATGTACATTACAATATTTTAAGACCACAGGTCAATTGAAATTATGAAACTCAAAGTGAAAATTTTATTTCCTTTAGCGCAGAATTTGTCTGACTTCCTTTAGACACTTGCCACAGAAGGAAAAGAAACATTTGCTCATCTTCCTCTCTGCACCATGAACACCTCCTATAAAAGCAGCCTACGTGACTAGTTCAAGTCCCAGGTGTTAAATTACAACTACAAAGCGGCAAGGGGGTAATTTTCAGTGAATGGATCTTTTGGCACCAGGTATATAACAAAGACTAATAACTGAGAAAAACAACTTTCTGCAAATGTCTGTAATGAGTATTTGATAAGAACGTGACTCTTTTTTTTCATCTTGGTTCAACTAAATTATGTTTTTTACAATAGGGCTTGATACTAAAGTCCAACACAGAAAAATATTGACACAGGTAAGCTTCTTGTAAAGGGAGATAGCAATACAACCTAACTTTCAATCTCATGCAGTGCCTTTTACTAACTGCACTCTGTTCTGCTTGTTCAATTTCTTAAAACATTAATGACAGTAAAATTGTCATCTCCTTTATATTATATGAAACACGAACTTCAAAAATCTGCTGTGCAAGGGCATTGTTCAAGACGCATTTGCAGCCACACCGTATCTCTGAGGCTTCCTGGGAGCCTGGAGCCTCCTGCCAGAAATATGCTTTGTGGGCTGAAGTCGGCACAGAGCTCAGCATGCTGAGTCCTGCACTGTGGTTACCAAGCTTTGGAAAAGCTCCAGCAGAATGCCCGGGAGACTTGAGTTTGATGAAATTTGTAATCCTATTATTTACTACCTTAGCGAGGACTGTTGTACACATGCACGCGTTCACGTGCAGGCTCGTGTAGAGCTGCATATAGCTTGTAGCTGAAACAAAGGCCAGAAGAGTCCTGCAAAGAGGCTGGTGCTGTGCCCCAAGCAGGCGATGCTCACTCCACAGCTCCTGCTGGCTGTGTTCCTCACGGGGACCTGCATGAGGCTGACAGAGATGCGCTGGGCTTTTCCCTATCCTCTGTGCCCCTCCTGTGCTTGCTCCAGGCATTGTCATATTAAATGAGTCTTGTGATTTTTTAAAGCATGGGGTATGCCTTTTCCAGAGACCCAGTCCTACAGACTCTCTGCAGTGTGTAGTCCCCACCGGACATCTGTGGGTGGCGGGACTGTACCCAGTACTGAGGGCTTGAGATGCTGCCCAAATGTAGGCACCCACCTTAGCTTGCCCCAGCAGTCTGGTCCCAGTGTGATCACCGGGGAGACGCAAAGAAGACCCATGGGATGACATTTTCTCTCCACCGGAGGGAGCAAACTGCAAGTTGAAGCACCCAGACCAGGCACAAATACCTGCCTCCCCAGCTTCTGCTTCACCATCTCCAATCTTGCCAAGATTACTACAACAGAAGACAGGCAGCAGCCTGCAATGGTCACGGCCACTGACGGGGACAGTGTGGAAGCGTGGACTGGAATCTGGTTTCCAGCGGAGCACGTTGGGACCCAGGGGCCACCTCCACAGTTCGGCGCCGCTGTGAGCACCTGGGAACCTGTGGGGGGGCTGCAGCCCCTGTCCTGTCCTACCTGGGCCATTTTGTGCGTCTCCACGTAGCTGCATCCAGAGGTTATTTGCATGCACTTGTGTTCACAGGACCTCACTTTTTGTGTATTTTTACTAACTATAGAACTTGGAAAGGGTGTCACAGCAAGGTGGGCCCCATTTCTCAGCGGGAGCCCATGTCTCTTGGTGCCAACAGCTTGAAAACCTCTTGTGAAGAAGAGATCACATACTGTCCCTTGAGCGATGCACCCTGTGATTTCCAACCTTGAGCAGAAGCCACTTGCCCTGGACAGTAGAAGATCCCACCACAGAATCATCGGGACTGATATCCACATCCCTGCAACAGCTCACTGCCCGCAGCGAAGACTGTCCATCCATACTCACATGTTTCAGAGCTCTCTTGCCCTTCCCCATCCAAATCAGTTTGTATTTTCTTCCTGAACGTAGCACAAAATATGGCTGTTCTGGCTGCTTGGACCAGCATGAGCATGCCACTGAGGGCAGGTGTCAAACACCATGGCCAGGAGTCCTTGTTTCCCTCTGCAGCTGGAGCCAATGTCTTTGTGATGAGTCCTCTTCTCTGTTCCAGCTTCACCTTGGCTGCAGGCCATATTTAAGCTATTTTTCAGGGACATTGCTCTGTAATTCCTTAAATGGCACAGTTCTCCAGTTCTCCTGCAAACTGCTTACCACTGAAAGCTGCTACCTGCCCATGCGGCAGCTGCACGGCTGTCAGCCTGAACATCACCCCTTCACTCACTGGGACTAAATGAGGGCTGAGAAGTCACTTCTCTCCCTGCCGAGGAAGGATGGGAGACAGGGTGGGAGGCACTGACCCCACCACGCTGGAGAGACTCGGCAGCGCTGTGGGGCTGGATGTGCTCCATGAGCGAGCGCACGCTTCAAGCCCATCCAGGGCATCACACCGCAGGCTGCTGCAGCTCAGCCCCAGGCACCGGCTCTCCCCGCCTGCCCCTCCTGCTGGACGCAATCCTGAAGGAAAATCTGCATTTCCACCCAAGTGAGACTCCCATATCACTTGGGGGCAGAAAGGGTGGTGGGCTGGAGAGTTTAGAGTTTGCATGGGAAAGAATTCTGAAGAATATATCCTCTCTTTACTTCAGAAGCGTTAAAAAGCAGGTTTTCACATGCTCAAAAGGCAGCTGAATCTTCATGAGATGCCAGAAATGCTGGTCCGTGGCAAAATCCTGCTGATAAGGTATGCAGATGGACTCCACCAATAAACTCTGATGGAGACGGCTGATACCAAGAGACAATCCCTGCCCTAGAGCCAGCAGGGTCAGCACCACTCGCCATGCCAGAACACACACAGCCTCCCCGAGAAACCCAATATGTACTCAGGAACCAGGACAATTCCCCAGTCCTTTCATCTGCTGCATTAACCACGTAGCTGTGACCTGCCTATCTGGTTAGATAATGGGCTCTAAGGTATCTCTATTGTAAGGGATTTATTAAAGACCACAGCAAGCACATTCCTCCCTGCAGGAAAAAATACCTTAATCTACTGCAAACCCTCCTGGCAAAGGCTCCTATTTGAACAGCTCAGGGATACAAGTTTGTTCTGGTCTGGACAGTGTTTGAAGTTTCTTCTCCAGCTAATGAACAGACTTGTTTATAATGAAAGGACAGAGAGCAGCCAGTTTTCTAAACAAGCGACTTCATGGCACTCTGTTTTGCGGCATGTAGCTATGGCAAGCCCGCTGCAGTTTCTGCTCACTCCTTTATTTCCATCTGAAAAATAAGGGAACTCTCCAACAAAATCAAAAACCTTATTTCTTCAGGCCCAGTTTCCCTAACAAGACACAAGAGGAGACAGTGGCCTCTTACTACAGACAATCAAAAGGCGAAGGAAACTGGTTTCCAGACCATGTCTCAAACCCAAACACTTGTGAGATGTTTTCCTACCACGCTGACTTACCTGGCAGCGTTGCAATGTAATGGTTAAAGAAGAGTCGGTTTCCAAACAGAGAGGTTTGCTTCTAAATAAGCATCCAACAAAAAATAAACCAGGCAAGCGTTGGGCAAGGCTTCTGCCGTGCCTCCCATCATGGAAGGCACCAAAACCCTGGGGACAGCCCCTACCATACCCTCCTCCCTCATTTCCAAGGCTCGTGGGCACCAGCGGGCATCACCGGAGGGGCTGCTCCGGGCAGGGGTGCCCCAGCACACTGGGGGGTGATGGCGCACCCAGCCACCAGGTCATTTCCAAAAGGAGCAGGCGCTGGCGTTGGACTCACCTCGGCACTCCGTGCCTGGGTCGCCCCAGAAGAGCTCCTGGCACTCCCGGCAGGTTCGGCCTCCAAAGCCC
>NW_010108893.1:0-769 GCF_000699245.1 Pterocles gutturalis
GTAACACAACCCCGCTCGCCCACCCTCCCGTGTCCCAGAGGGAAACTGGAGATGTGAGCGGCCAGGTCAGGGGGTGAGCGGCATTCTCAGAGCGAGAACGGGAGCCATCCAGCCCTAGCAGGACAATAAGGGTGGAAGACCAAGAAACCAAGGTTGTACCAGACCCCAACAAGGGAAATGCAGGCTTGGGAGCAGGGGTGAGGAGGCTTGGAAGATGGATGCTTGGAGATGCACAAGGCTGAGGTAGAGCAGGCAGGCACCGGTGACCAGAGCAGGCTTGGTCTGGGAGATGGGGTGGAGACAGGAACAAGGAACAACACGTGGGAGCTGCTGCTGAGAGCAGTTTCCCCAAGATCCAAGCAGTGGCCACCAACTGACGTGGAGCTGGAGGTTCCTGGGTGAACGCTCAGAAGCATTTTTGTCCCTGGAGATGAGTCGAGAGGTGGGACGAGACAATCAGATCCTGTGGGCAAATGTCACTTTGTGCTGGCACCGCCAGACATGGCCGTGAACTGTCCTTAAAGCAAGGACCAGCTGTCACAGAGCTGTCTGCTCTCTTGGGGCAGAAAACCACCTCACTGCTTTAAACGGGGAGTGACTTCCGTTGACACATGGCAACAGCAGAGACATCCTCCCTTGTTCTGGTGGCCTGAGAGATGCAGGTCGCTTGTTCTAATGGCTGAACGCAGCTTTGCGCTCTCCGGTGCTGTCCCTAACGCAGCTCTGGACAGCCAGGCTCACTGCCCTTTCTTTCCTGCTTCAGAATCTA
>NW_010108894.1:0-361 GCF_000699245.1 Pterocles gutturalis
AGAACGTACGTACGAGGGGCAGCTGCAGCGGTGCCGGGGTCATTCCTCCCGCTCTGCGGTGTCTCGATGTCGCTGCCAAGCGCACAGCTGTTCGCGTCCTGCTGTGCGTCGAGGCCGCAATCGTCCCCTTTAGCCGTCCTGTTCGTGTTCTTGTTGCAAGAAAGTCATCGCTGATACTCCATTTTCTTTTTCCTTCTAGATGAGCCTCCTGATTTTTCTGCGTTTGTCCTGTTCTACGTGGCCCGCTGTGATGAGGTTTTTGGCCACCAAATCGCTCTCAAACAGCTGCGCCGTGCGTTTCTCGCCTCTGCAGGACACCATCAAAGCTGCCGGGCAGAGAGGGACCTGGGGGTGCTGGGCG
>NW_010108895.1:0-12324 GCF_000699245.1 Pterocles gutturalis
TCCAGGTCATTGATAGAGATGTTAAACAGTAAAGTGTAAGGGGGATAGCAATGGCTGTCAGCCTCATCCTGGTCTTTCACCTAACACTGGATTTCAGCGCCTTGTACATGCTCCAGACAGAGAAGAATGGCAAAAATCTAGATTAACATGCATTTTTGTTTTTCCTGCGCACTTGTGGCTCTGCTGCGAAGTCAGAGAACTGCAGCTCAGATGTCAAACAGCACATACGGGAACACCGCAGCAGGGGAAAGCTGGCTTCAGCCCGTGGCACTGGAGACAACGATGTCATTTTATGAAACAAGAGATGAAATTTCCCCGAGTCCCAGCCATTCCCTTTGATCATTGCCTGTTTACCCAATCCACACAGCAAAAATAGAAATGAAAAAGGATGTGTGAAAAAGGAGGAACGGATTAGGTAATAAATAAATCATTTCTGGATCTGAAAGGAACTCCACGAGGCAGCATGGCATTTTTAGGAGAGTATTCCATTAACCTACAGCTTTGAAAAGCACAGGACTGTCCTGCAAGTCTCCAAGCCTCCCAATAGCTCCAGCTTTTCCAGCAGAGTCACTGGGAGTGTCAAATTCACCATTTGGCACCTTGTGGAAGTGCAGAGGGAGGATGCATGAAACAGGCTGGATGACACGCTGCCGATGGGACACGTGCCTCCCGCAGCAAAGGCAGGGGACACCCACAGTGGTGTCACTTCTGCACCGGCCAACCTCCTCCTGCAGAAATGCTTTATGTTGTACTTTCCCACAACACAGCTTTTGAACAACACCGGGCTCTAGCACAAGGACCATGGCTTCCCTCAACCCCCGCGGATGTCCTTTAAACCCAGCTCCTCCACTCAGCAGTGTCTGATCCTGCTGGGAGCATTTGGAGACCAGCCCCTCGCGATTTCCCAGAGGAAGCATCAGTCTCACCCACTCCCTGTGGCTCCGAGTGCTGCTTCTGCCTCTTAACACCCACTCTACACTGTGTAGTTCCCTGTGAGCAAAGATGCATTTGCCTGTCAGAAAGATTAATTAGCACAAATGGAAACTGTCCTCCCCATCATCTTCCTCAGCCTGATATCCAGCTAAGAAGCAAGGGTATAGTGCAGTTTCTTTTGATTTATGCTCTGGAGCAGTGACAAGTGACAAACCTGACTACGTCACTCCTTTTGCTACGGAAAAGGGCTGTGTTTCAGCTTTATGAGATGGACAGTCATGTTTTATATCCATAAAACAGAGGCGATATGTCACTGCCAGAACTTCCTCTCCCTGCATTGCCTTCGCTTCCCCTGCTGAAATATTTGATAATAACTTTTATTCCTCAAAGGTGAGAAGTCTACGGGAAAACCAACAGAGGAATTAATCATTCCTTACAATAGGGAACACAGCCACAACCAAATCACAACAAACTGCACGATTGCATGTGGGATTGCGTTTTCTGCACACCACCACACAGGCTGCGAGTGTTTGGAAAGGACTCTCTTTTTCATGGCTCTCAGTACTGAATGTCCAGAAATTCACTCTGAAATTTTCCATTTTTTGACTAACGGAGACTTTCTTCTTTTTTTAACCTTTATGTCTTCCCTTGCAACCTCACTTCCAGCTGAGCAGCTCACTGAGTTCGCTCGTGAGGGAGAGACTTGGTTTCCCAGTTCACCAGCTAACTCTTAGGTCTTTGATCATCCGCAGCTGGGCTGCTCCTGCTTTGATGAAAAGGAAGTTTTCTTGATCATGCTACATGAATTAAAAGCCTTAGACTTCAATCGTGGCTTCAAGTTGTGCTTGGATTGAGGCACTGATTTGCCTGATATATTGAACAAAGATTTTAAAATATAATTGAGAGTAATGGTTAGGCATCTTTTAAACAAGACCATTTTATCCTGAAAAAATTGTTTTCCCATTAACTCATTGCAGTGCCAGAACTTGCACTTACGCCACAAGAGAGCAGAGTATCACAGGAAGGATTCCACCCACCCTGCAGGAAAAACAAAGATTTTTCCAAAAATACACATTATCCACTGACTAAGAAATTAGAAGAAATGAACCAAGCCCTGCAGGCTTCTTAAGCCTTATTAAGAGATCTGTCCAATTAGCAGTGCCTGCACTCATCAGTATGAGCAGATTCATGGCCAACCTTGGGTGTGGATTCTCCTTCCCTCCTCAGGAACCTTACAAGACTGAGAGATAAGGTGCTGTGGGCACAAAGGAGGTGGCTGGAGAAGTCTTCTCCTATACAGGTTTGCGAAACTATTTGACGACCTCCTCCTTTGGGAAAAAAAGTATAAAAAAAGATGGTTCACATTCCTCCTGGCTACGACCTGATGATGCCAATGTCACTGGCACTGACTGGTTTAAATCTTTTTCTGTCTTCATCTCTCATACTACTAGACGTAGTAGATGTCTAACTCACAGAATCATCGAATCACAGACTGGTTTGGGTTGGAAGGGACCTTAAAGACCATCGAGTTCCAACACCCTGCCACGGGCAGGGACACCTCCCATGGTGTCAATAGACCAGGTCGAAATTATTTGAGTTCCAAAAAGTACAAGAGGCGTGTGAAGCTTAATCTTAACACATGGTGACTGAGTAAGGAGACACTGTACCAGGAAGTAACTACTAGTGGCAGGAAACTTTCAACACAGGATAGCAAGGAAAAATAATACCCAATGCCTGGAAGCTAAAGATAGAAATTGCATTTTTAGTTCAAGGCTTGTTTTCTTTCTAGACAAACCAGAATAATCAAACAAAATTCAGGAGCTGGAATTCTTTTACTAGGGACTCATGCTTCCTAAGAGATTCATGTAGCTGCAGTTAAAAGCTATTAACCCATGAGCCTCCTGATCATCCACGTAGGATTTTTTGAGATGTTTAGCTAGATTTGTCTCCTCACAGTGTCACAAGTTTTTCTGGGTTTTGACAATAGATGGCATGAGCAATGTCCATTTACTCAGACAAGGGCAGTTTCCCAAGATTTCTTGCCAACCTTCCAAATTAAAGATTCTTCTTTAAAAAAAAAAAACACAAAAGTGCTTCCACAAAACAGCCCTAAATTCATCAGTTTGATCTTTCATAGAAGAGGAATGGCTTTTATGCTTCTGTCCTTTAAAAGCAGTTCATTGATAGCTCTATGTACCTCCCAAGTAACCTTAGAAAGGCGCATGCATCCACCTGTCACCCCTGGAATAATCTACTGGAGAGTATATTTAATTGTAGTTTGCAGGAGACTCTGGTGTTTCTTTTCTTTCACAGTCACTGTACCAAAACGACATCGTCTCCTGACAAGCAGCAGTGGGGTACACTGCAGGGAGTCCTATTTTACCAATGTCATTTCAGATGTCTTCCAATTTTTAATAAACTGCTGTTTGGCTGTTTTAATCAAGCCCATTCCCATCACTCTGATTGAAATAAGCTGCTGGTGTTATCCATATGACCACCTGGGAGGCATAACAAAACACATGACAACACTTATACATCAATAACATCTCAAAAACCACAATTTCGTTTATCATTGAAAGAAATGTCCTTTTTTTTCTTGTAATTCTCAGGATTTTAGTATGAGAAGTTCAGCACTACGACCTAAGGAACATCCTCAGCTACTGTCTTGGCCAACAACGTCTGACGTCTCAAGTCTTTACATTCATTCTTGTAAAATGTGTATTTGATAAACCAAACTGATTTTACTTTTTATTTTGTAGCCACTGGGGACAAAGCTCCAGATTTGTAATCCTGAAAAATTCAGTGTACAAATTGACAGGCCCAAAAGTATAAAGCTCACATCTCCTCTCACCCATGAAAGGCTTCTGTGGTCTCACCACCTACGTCCTACATCAAACCTTATCTTCAGCTCAGAGGGGCTGAAGGTGGCAGAGAACACCATAACCCAACTAATAGAGCAGGTAGATCATCACATCACTAAAGTAAAGAAAAATGCTTTAAGCATGAAGGCTCACAATCCCAGTAAGCTGCAAAAAATGTTAAAAGGAGAACAGAGGAATTGGGGCTCTAGGAAGTAGTTTCATATATAGTTTCTCATAACCAGCATCAGATAGAACCCTTTACCTGATTCCCCACAAGGATGTTGTAAGATTTATAATAATTACCACAAAATAAAAAGCAAAAGGGAGAAAACTGAGCAATGGCTGATATGTAAGAACCAAAAATAAGCCTGTATTTGACAGCTGGTCAACATTGCAGCTGAGTGAGGATTTCAAAGAGCCTGCAGCCCATCTAATCCTCCTCTAGTTGAAAGTACACATCCCTATGGCTTTGAGGAGTTGTTGAGTGTTTCACTTTCACTCCTTGCAAGTATTCACAACTTCTTTGCATCGAAATGGAGATTTTGGTGCCCAAAAAGCCCCAGCAAACAGAGTCTGTTGGGAATCTACACACTGTGATATTAGATACCACAAACATGATCCACACTCTCAGTTGTACCACATACTGAGCTCAGGATATTAGAATTTATCTCCATGGGCTGGTTCTACGCAATCTGAAGAAGTGTCTTATGCACTGGGATGAGATTGGTTAGCTTGGATATTTCACTAGTGGAGCTGTCTGCAGGGTAGAGTTCATTTTCCAAATTTCCTAAAAACTGTACAATGAACTCTCTCGGATAGTAAAATGCAAGCCACACTTTAATTTCATATATTAGTTAAGGTCTAAATCAGTTTTTACTGAAATCAGATAACGTGACATTCTTTGTTTTTGCCTTACTTGATCCTTTTCATGCAGTGTTTAATCTCCACTGTTCATTGGTTTTGATATGGCCACTACTCTCGTGAAGTGTGGCTGTCTTGCAATTCTAATTCTCTCAGTCTGCCTTTGCTTTGGAAGCTCTTCATTTTCATCTAATAAATCACTCCTACAGAGAGTTGTCAATGTCTCTACACCATGTATTAAGTTACACGATTAAAAGTTAAAGAGTAGTTATAGAATATACATGGGCTGATACCATATATGTATGAATAAACATGTACCTAGACACACATAGGTATATAAATTATATAAGCTAACAAAGAGCATTGTAATATCTATTTTAATTAATATCTTTAAACACCAAACCTTTCACAAGGAGGTGATTACACACAATAAACTGCAGAGCCCTGCAGTGAAACATATTTACTGTGCGTACGCTGACATATAATTAGTTTTATGCACTTCAGACATCTCTCTGGAGACACATAAATACATCCTAGTAAAATCAGGTTGGTAAAATGTAGTCTGCAAGTTTTCCATTTGGTGGAAAGAATTATTCATTAGAGGAAGGCTTGCTTTCAATTGATATCACCAGCCTGAAGTTGGGCATCAGATGAAGACTCTCAGGAGATGTCTAGTGATAACATAGTAGGAAAGGTGATCAAAGGTAAACAGTAAACAATTTATGACATAGCTCTGCAGTCATTCATCTCCACTCTCACCCCCACACTTATACAGTTCTTTCTTATTTTGCTGTACTCTCAGCTTTCAGACAGCAGACAAATGGATAAAAAATATCTCTGATGCACTGATGTGCAATACGTGTTGCAGTTAGACTTATCTCTAACTCAAAATCCCCATCTTTCAGCTCCACAGTCATTAACATGGCATGGACTTCGAAATTTGCATCTTTTATTGATATCATAACCTTTGAAATTTAACCTAACTTGAGCAGTTTGAGCCTGTTTGTATAAAAAATGCATCCTGAACCTCTTCATCTTTGAAGGGTCTAAACATATTGAGAATAGTCCTGTCACTACTCACAAGTAGAATTTATTTTGCTGTCAAGGGCTTTGGCTCCCCATCCTGCCATCAATGATGCTTCAATTTTCTCTGTCAAGGGTGCCTAGAGGCTAAAAATCTATATTTATTAATTCTTTCATGTTTTCAAGAAGATATCTGTTGTGCCACGTTCAGTTCTTTTACATGCCAAGTGTCTTTCCAAAGATGGAAAGATGGAAAGAAAGAAGGAAAGAAGGAAAGAAGGAAAGAAAGAAAGAAAGAAAGAAGATACATACATACATACATAGAATTTTTCCCTTGCTCTCAGTGAAAAACTGCAGCTTAATCTGGTTCTTTTCCTAACGAACCTTAACTCGTTAAACCAGCCAAGTGGTGGATAGCACTCATACAGGATCACGTTACAGCGAAGAGCCACAACAGGAACTGCAGCATTGCTGCGGTTCGGTGAGACAGGATGATTTTTGGCAGGTCAGACTCTGTACTTCCGCTTGCTTTTGAAACGCTATCAGTTCCGCAGCGGAAACGGTGTGTGGTTACCAAAATATACTGCGATGATATTTTAAACAAAATATGTCATTTATCCAAAGAGAGTTTAATTTATGCATTGGTATTAAATGTAAGCTTCTTTTAATAATTTAATTTTTTCTTTAACTTACAGTTTTTCTGATACTTCTTGAACTTGGTACTACACAACACAGGATTTTTAACATCTATAACAGAGGTTCTAGGATGATACCCCAAAGACTCGTCCTTTGCCTGCACCCAGATTTTCGCAGATGGCCTGCAATAGCCACTGAGCTCTTTAGCTGTGACTGCAGCCAGTTTCCTGACTATGCACATGGCTCTTCATGAACCTTCAGATATGTGTCAGTCAAAAGGATCCTACTGGAAATTAATTTTTTAAAATTTATTTTCAAACTGGTTTAAATAAAAGAAATACTCTGGTCTTATCTTAATAGAAAACTTTTCCCCTACTAGGTCCTGGAAAGATTTCAAGTTAAACTATGTTTTTTTAGAGTACATATTCTATTAT
Organism: Pterocles gutturalis; assembly: GCF_000699245.1. Lineage (NCBI taxonomy): Eukaryota > Metazoa > Chordata > Aves > Pterocliformes > Pteroclidae > Pterocles > Pterocles gutturalis. The sequence continues at coordinate 6,749 of NW_010108895.1, forward strand.
AAAGAAAGCCTTGTGCCAGATTCTCCAGTGTGCTCTGCTTGTATCAATACTGTCATGTTGGGACATTGCCCACCCAAGTCCCGCTCTCCCACACTGCCACATATTGAAATGAAAATGGCAATGGAAATATGAGAGGCCAGCACACAGAAGTCACCTTCTGGCATCCTGCTGCTTATGGCATATTCGAAAATGGCCCCAAGAACTTGAAGGGGACAAAAAAAGCTCAGCACTTGGGAATCTCTGGCATCTTCAGTAACATGGGGAGCAATATCGAGCAACCAAAGCAAACTGCAAATCTTATTTTTCACCCAGCCTGTGTTCATCCAAAGACAGATCTCTGAAAGTCATTCCCTCGGGTGTTGGTACCTGGTGCCTGTGTCACTGCCACTCTTCACTGCTCCGTCATCCGTGAAATTAAAGGTGCTGGTCCAATTTGCCAATTCCTCTCCATTCTGCCATCTAAACTGCAGCCCTCTAGCAAGAAAATGAGGCAGTTGATATTTGATATCATTCAGCAGGTTAAGTCTATCAGCATGAGTTCTCATGTCCTTTTTTAACACAGAAATGTGGCTACGACATATCCATCAAAAAACAATAAAAAGATAACAAGAACAACAAGATGTCATCTTATTTGTGGAAACAATTAATTTTCATGTCCCATAGACTGTTCAAGACCTTGGCTGAAACACCACCAGACTCCCCAGCCAATCTGTAAGGCTAGTAGTCATCTGTGCTCATAAACAACACATATATGTGTAAAGCAAGGTGGAAATTTCATTCCCAGAGACCAAAATGCAAAAAGCTGGAGACTTATGCGGAAAACCTCAGGGCCAAAGAAGTGAAACCTCCAAACCTAATTTTTACATCTACAGGAGTTGTTAAATGTGGTGGGCACTGGGTCCTTCCTCTGATTTGTTGGCCATGCTGGCAAAGGATTTGTCATTGGATGACTTTCTAGGTCACACTTCTTTTCCCTGTTGGGGAAGATGACATTTTTTAAGCCAATGCATATCAAAATCATCACAACTCCCTGTTTTCCAAACTTTCACAAATTCCTTCCAAGACCAGTGATGCCTGCAGTCCATCTATAGTTGGGTAGAAATCTCACACGTATTTTAAAAAGCTGGGTCTGAAGAAACATTTGACAACACAACTCAAATCCTTCCCTTAGCTCAGAAGTCAATGCAAAAGAATTCGGCAGATTGTTATTTTTAATCTTTTCCATTTTAAACTAATTTCACAAGCCTGGCAGACGAGTTGTGAACATTTGGTACTGCCAATAGGGAAAGTTAACTTCCTGGCTGGGCTGTGTGGGGACAGCCAGAAAGCAATCTGCCAGCCTGCTTTGCCCAAAGGAAAGGGCAGCCAGGACCCCGCTAGTTTTCATGGTCAAGAAGCTTATTACAAGGACTGGAGAATCTCTCAGACCACATCCATCCTCTAGTCTAATTGGCAGCAGTTTTAAGCACAGGAAATTAAGAAGGAACAACATGGGGCACTAAAGTAAGGTGTCTTTGCTTCCTGCAGAGAAAAGGAGAGTAGCTCTAAACAGCTTCAAAATATTTGTTTGTTCTGTATTGTGGAAAAGTGTGTACTTAACTTCTTGTTGTCATAGTTTTTTTAAGACCTGTTGGAGTGGGTCCAGAGGAGGCCATGAAGATGGTCAGAGAGCTGGAGCAGCTCCCGTGCGAGGACAGGCTGAGAGAGTTGGGGGTGTGCAGCCTGGAGAAGAGAAGGCTCCGGGGAGACCTTCCAGCACCTTCCAGTGCTGAAAGGGGGCTACAGGAGAGATGGGGGCTCTGGATCAGGGGGTGCAGGGATAGGATGAGGGGTAATGGTTTTTAGCTGAAAGAGGGGAGATTTAGATGAGGTATCAGGAAGAAATTCTTTCCTGTGCAGGTGGTGAGGCAGTGGCCCAGGTTGCCCAGAGAAGCTGTGGATGCTCCATCCCTGGAGGTGTTCAAGGCCAGGCTGGATGAGGCTTTGGGCAACCTGGGCTGGTGGGAGGTGTCCCTGCCCATGGCAGGGGGGTTGGAACTCGACGATATTTAAGGTCCCTTCCAATCCAAACCATTCTATGAAATTAGATACACGTCTTTCTGTTAACTTCTGCTAAGTTTATTCTTGTATGTTTTGTGCCTTTTAATCTTTTTGTTTGTTTGTTTGGTTTTTTTTTTATTGAAAAGAGACTTTTCGGTGAATTCATTTTGGGGGAGAAGGAATTGTGAAGAAAGTAAGGAAACATTTCTCCTACACTGCACCTTTCCCTCCCAAGCTGCCTCCCCCCACAAAAGATGTGAGAAAAGCACTATGAAAATATTGAAAAAGCTTCCTCTGAATCTTTCAGAAGCATTTTCATTTCTTGTGTGCTCTCTAGTGATCAAATTTTGCTTTTCAAGCAACTTTTTAAGTATAAAAATGGGAGCATTTCAAATACAGAAGCCAAATTATGGCTCAAAGGAGACCCATTCTCATTACTTCTTAGTTAAATACATGGATGCAATTCTCCTGTTTTCAAAAAAAAAAAAAATCAAAACAAGTGGAAGAGACTATGCTGATTGCCATAAGCAAAATGAGATGATATCACATAATTACATCTTATATTCAGCTTAGAGAAAGCTACCTTGGTGATCAGTTTGGAGAATCCCATCCAAGGGTGTATACATTATGCTGTAATGTCTATAGGATAATGCAGTGCTACGGCTTGTCAGGGAGTCCCATACCTTCTACATTGCTCTTAATCATCTGAGGTTGCCCAAAGCATGACTTCTGAGTAGAATATTGGTGTGAAAAAAATATGGGAAAATTCTCACTTTTACTACGACACCTCCACTTTTAGGCTTGTGGAAATCAACACTTGTGATTCTCTCCTGTGCACCACAGTCTAACACATTTTTTTGCCACACTATAACTAGGATGGAAACATGTTTCTTTTGAAGGTGTATGTCTTTGTTAAAGTTTGTTAAAGACATCTAAATATATGACCTTAAAATTTTTAATTACTAAGAGCAGCACTGAATGATGCATGGGGAGAAAGAATACAAGGGTGGGAACACCAAGCTGGAATTGTACTTTTAAATTGGATTTAAATTAGTTATTTTGGGGTTAGATATTTACTTGCGAACAGAAGTAGAGAGCGTTAATCTAGATAAAGAGCTGGTGTCGGTGTGTCCTTCAAAGGTGAACTCTCCTAAGGCGCAGCCAGTATTCAAGCAGATGAAATGAAGAATTAAAATGTTCTATGTCCCTTTGTACATGTAACAGCTGGAAGGAAAGCTAAGTAAATGCTCAAAGGCAGAGGCGGGTGAATCTATCCATAAAGCTAAAGAAATTATAAAACCACTCTTTAATGCCCTTCTCTCATCAAGCCTTTTTTGGGAACAGTGTGTACCGTAGCCGAGGCACCAAGTTTAAAGGAGGACATGGACATTTCTGGGTAAGATCCAAGAGGAGATCAGGAAGACTAACACTGAGGAATGGTAGATATGTCTTATGATGAACGGCTTAAAATACTGAGCTTTGAAACAGCAGAATGGGAGATCTAATCGAGGTACAAAAATATCTAACGAGGGCAAGCAAGGGTCTGGGTCTGACAGTTCTACATGGTAAGGACAAAGCTGTGATCTGAGCTTAGGGACAGGAGCAAGCTAAGTGTCCAGTTCTGAAACAGACAGGGAAAAGGGACCACAAGGTTTATATATACACAAAACACACCACCAAAAAACAAACAAACAAACAAACAAACAAACAAACACAGCTCACAGGTCTGTGTGTCTCCCTGTGAGTCCGAAAGACAGAGACCAAGCTGCTGCTCTGCATTTTTCTGGAGTGATGATAAAATGAACCTCCTCCCCATAGTAAGAACAACTCCCATAAATAATGGTTTGGAGTATCAGGTTGGAGTAGAATTCAAGGATGAGATATTTAAAAACACTGACCTGAATTAATTCTGTTCCTAACAAGATTACTGAGAGTTTTAGCATTGATTCAAATCAGCCTTGAGTTGGGAGATTTCAATTTTAAAAATATAAAATTTTCTAATCCTTCTCTGTTGTGAGTCGTAAGTTTTAATAAATGATGTCCAGCCAAATTTGCAAAGAAAATAGAATAGGACATGAACTGCTCCATCAGTATATTTCTTTGGCATATTATGGTAAATTTTGATGTATTCACTCTCAGCGCTAACTACATTTTAACGGGTAAACAAAGAAAAGGTAAATTAAGCTTTTGTGAATCAGCACTGCAATAGAAAAGAACATGCAGGATGGAAACAGAAGAGAAAAAGAAGCAGAACAAAAAAGAGGGTAAGGAAAATTAAAAGGAGGGAAGGAAAGCAGAGGAAATTATGGAGGCATAGAGGTCTGCTATGTAATTTAGACAGTTTGTGTCAAAAGAGTTTGGAAAAAAAAAAAAAAGCAAAGCTAATTTTAAGCCTGGGATCATTACCAATGATTACCAACAGTGGAACTTTGCCATTTGTTCAATTTGCCCTAATGCTATTTCCTTCTAAAATTAGTACATTTCCCCAACACGTCATGTTGATGATGACAAGGGAAGACTATAAAAGATGTAATAACCAGAAACACTCTTAGTGCAGAGATGCTATGTTTTGCCCATTCACTGTAAGCAAATTTCTCATCAAGGTTTTTTGGACATAATTAATCACAGGACTTACCCCGAACAAATACAAGTATGAGCAACGTTGTGCCTTGTGCTAGAGAAACTCAGTTGAGCTGGATGTCTTAGCAATAGAGACCTGGAATTTCAGGTAAATGTCAAAGCAATATTTTTCTCCTAATTGGTAATTTTAAATGTTGAATCAGTATGCGGTCAAATAAACACTGGCGTAATGTAAGAATAGCAGGAGGGGGTGAAAAAAAAAAAAAACCAAAACCCAGAAAATTAACAAAGCAGCAGTAATTCTGAAGGGCTTGTCAAGACCGGCTGTCAACAAGCAGCAGGAAGTGAAGAAAAAAGCCTGTTGCTGCAATCCAAACACAAACCAATTCCTGCACAAGGGGAGGTTTTAATAGTACAGGATGTCAAACAATTATGAGGCTTTTTGAACTATTAGGCGAGAACAAACAAGTGGACAGATTGCAGCGAGAAGCTTCATATCCATGCTGCTGGCATGCTGAGATCCCACCTCAGGGGTGTCTCGTTGCCTTTCTAAAGCACGAAAGGAAGGTGAAAATTCAGCTCAGACAAGAAGCAAGGCTTTTCAAAGGGAGCTATTCCACAGCTAACAAATGGAGAAGATCCAAAATACTTTAAGCACTGAGGCAAACTAAACCCAGAAGCAAGCAGAACCAGACATAAACCAATGTCATTTCGTATCGGTGAAGGGAAGCCAAAATCTGACTCAGCTTGCTGGCCTACCACAGATGGTCAAGCAAGGGGAAGCAGAGGAGTTTACAGATTCCTTCTCTGAAGGGGTGAAAGGGAGATACAAATGTCCCTGAGAGCAAGGCGAATAATTTAACTTCTTTCCAAGCTCCTTCTCTTATTTGTCTTCACTTTTCCTGCTCTTTCTAGCAGTTCTCATATTGTGTGTGGTGTGGTGGACACGCTGGAGG
>NW_010108896.1:0-9781 GCF_000699245.1 Pterocles gutturalis
CGTTGATGAATATATTGAACAGCATCTGTCCCAATACCGAACGCTGAGGGGCTCCACTAGATACAGGCCTCCAACTAGACTCCATCCCATTCACCACAACTCCCTGACTTCTTTTCTCCAGCCAGTTCACAATCCATCTCACTAACCAATCATCCAGATCACACTTCCTCAGTTTAGCCGCGAGGATACTGTAGGAGACAGTGTCAAATGCTTTACTGAAATCGAGATAGACCACATCTACTGCTTTACCATCATCTATCCACCTGGTAATGTCCTCATACAAGGCTATCAGGTTGGTCAAGCATGACTTTCCCTTGGTGAAGCCATGTTGACTGCCTCTAATGACCCCCTTATCCCTGATATGCCTAGAGACAGCATCAAGAATAAGTTGTTCCATCACCTTTCCAGGGATGGAGGTGATGCTGACTGGTCTATATAATTATGTATCTTAGAGGCCACAGCTACAGCCTAGGATGGCTGCCTTTGCAGCACAAAGGACAGCACGCTCAGAGCAGTAAGATGTTCAGGCTTTCTGACAAGAAGCTGCCTTCATTTGAAGACATGCTACAGATTTTCAAGACTCTGATAAAAATCATAGACACCTCAGAATAAAAGACAAAATATGTAAATAAAAGTTTAGTAATACCAGAATCGAATATCCTGTTTTCCCATGCATTTGTTCTACGCTTGACTGATTAATGCTACAATAAGGTACAAACTCTGACCAAAGTTCTTCCCCAGAGTCAGTTTCAAGCTTTCTCTCCTATATAGATTCTGTAACAAGAAACAAGGTATAAGATGACATGGAAGCCTCTTCTTCAGGGCTGGGGGTATTTTTGTATTTTCTTCTCACACAGAATTATTCCAATACAACTTTCAGAAATGTCATTCTTCCCTGGATCTCCAGAGGAGTGTTTTTTGACTGAAATATGGGGAAGAGAAACAGAAGAGGTAAAGGTACAAAACAACACTGCAGTCTTCTTCCTTTAGGAAATCCAAATTAAAAAGTTGAAAAAAAAATTATAGTAGGATTACACTGCTTGACATTGGTAGTGTTTATATTTTTCCTATAACATAAGCTTACTATTTACAGAATCATTTTACTTAGTATTACTAACACAACTTAACGTCATGCTTTTCCTTTTTAATGGCCACAGAAAAAAAGCTAATAGGAAAACAGAACAGAAATCTTACAATTTAGTTTAAAACACTGTCAGTGGTAGTAATAGTTCAAATTATTCTGATGCACATACTGTGTTTTTCAGCACTCTTCTTTTTTGGCCTATACATAACTACGCATCCGTACAGAAGCATGCTTTAGTTATGTCACATTATTACCTCTAGCTCCAGGACAATTTGTACTGTCCATTGAAAATTCCTTTTAGTTTATTTCAAATGTGTTTGCTATCTTGGAGTCAGAACACAAACAGAAGAAAATTCTCCCCTGAAACTCTCAAGTGTGACCCATAAACTTAAAGTACCTACGCAAAAACAAAACTTCATAATTTCTTCCTAATTCAGAGGTCTTATAGTCTTTGCCCTAGAATCAACAAACTAAAGCAACCCTTCTCTCTGTTCTACAGAGGGAAGGCAAAAATAGTTCTAACGCAAATTAGCAAAGTTAACAGTTATATTTCATTACCACAATAAATGCTAAAAAACATGACATCATGTACATCTACGTGATTTAGACGATGTGTGGTAGTCTGGCACACATGGAATTCATTATTAAAGAGTATGGATGCTCCGTTCTACAATCTTTTTCCAAGTACCCTTTCAGCAGATTCCCAGCCTTAGCTCATTCTCACCAAGATTTCCATCCTCAATGGTCAGCACCACTTCATCCATCACCAAGGCCCGGAAATCTAGCTCCTCTTCACAGCACTTGGCCTTCAGCGCTCTCAGGATCTCCCGCTGAGGGTAATCTTCTCTGATGCGACGGTCTGTTAAGAACCACAGCCTGGGAGCAACTGAACTGCACATCTTGGACTTGTCTTGCAACCTTCAAGGTTTCCTTTCAGTGGAACTTCTAGATGGTGGAGAAGATGAGACTCTGTTAAAGCACATGGGCTCCTATCTTCATGTTCCCCACTGTACCAAGTCCTACTCCCCCTCCACAAGTCAGTCCTTCTCAATGGAGTGCAACTTCCAACCTCCAAGTGGGAAAATAATGTCTACACCTTATCTGCAACAGAAGTAACAATAACAGAAACAAATCAATTTACACTCAATGGAACGTAAATGCTAAAAATCAGGTCTTGGTCCTCATCCTAGTTTCATACACAACATGTACACACTCAACATTAACTACTGGTACTAGTAGCATCCCCCTTTCTTGACTGTACTAAGAGGCATGCCAAGGACTGGAAACATTTTGAATGGCCATCTCTGAAAGCCGTAATTACAACTTCACAATTGGGATAATTCCTTACAACTGTAAATAACTCAGCCCCGCTCCCAGGTACTGCTAGAACACCGGTGACAGACTTGATGTACCCCTTTCCACCATATATAGAAGACAAGAGAGTGTGCCAAATTCTTTATGTTAAAAAAGCAGTCCAGAAGAAAGGAAGAAACCCATTAGAACAGACTTTTCCACACATATATTTTTTCACGACTGATTTGCTCTTACAAATACTTCATATCCACTGTGAAATATATTTTTTAATTATGCAAAATATATTAATGGAAAAACCAAGGGAACAAGGACCACCAACAAAATGTTAAGAACACCAAACATCAATACATCAAACTTAAAGCAGAATCAACGTTTGAACCTCAGTGCTAGCCCTTTCTTGCTCCATTTTTTTTAAATCACCTTTATACATAAACAGCACTAAAGAATTCAGCACCAAAACCAGCAAAAACAGTTCAAATTGAAGAATTTCAATGGTGTTAGAAGTGATAACAGCAAGATACTGCTCCTTTTGCTTTGAATACAGAGGACTTGGACTACTTTTAGTATATACTAATATATTTTAAATGCTGTAAAACAATCACCAGTACATTAATAGACTACTCATTTAAGAAAAACAAGATGCAGCATGGTGTACGTAAAAAGAATTCTAGATAAAAACTCAGCTGTTTTCTGTGACACATTTTAAATTTTTGATACTAGAACAAAGAGGTAGAAATTATTGTTTTCAACAATATAGATTACATGAGTTTCAAACAGAATTGAACTCTGGGATAGAAACAGGAGGTTTGCCTTGTAGTCCTATTGACAGGACCTGGTGCCAGCAGCAAATGTAAATGCAGAAAGACCATAGGTATACAACTGCTTTCATTTAATATTACAAAGAATTTTGTTTTCAGCAGCAGGTCTTGGGACAAAAGGATTGTTTTGCTACAACCATAAGAACAAGACAACTTATTTCTGTAATTAAAAACGAACTTTTTTATACTCGCACAGCTTCTTCTTAACAAGAAGATAAAATTTTAAGTTTTTATCCCTGGTATTAAGAACCACAATGACAACAAGCAAAGACTTTTTTTTCCATTACTTTGGTAAATGAGGAGCAACAATAAAGCTGTGGACTAAAGTTCTTCATACTAACAGACTGAAGGAAAGCAGAAGCTAGGGAAAGGCAATAACAGACGCTGACAAGCCCTTAACAACAGTCAAGATGCTCAAGCTAAAGCAAGAAGAGGTGTTTGCTCCCTGCAGGAAAATGGGTATGGAAGGTTGTAAAGAGTATCTTCTGATATCTCAAAGAACCCCTTTCTTATTCGAAGCAGCTGAAAGTGAAAAGGGCAAGATGAGGTTTGGGCTTGCAATGACTGACAGCTGTCAAATTCTGCCCCATTTTTGGCTCTCTCAGCAATGGATTTCTGTACATGGTAGTTTACAGAAGACTTCCTGGGACAATATCCTCATCTAAGAATTGGGACAAGCTATATTTTTTCAGAAATGGCAGTGCTACGGCACAGTTCAGAAAGGTTCTTGTAAATTTACCTTTTTTCCCTGCTATTTGCATGAATGACTGGGGAGACCCAACAGCCCCACCTACCGCCTCTCTTTTGAAAAGCAGCTCTGCGTAACAGGCTAGCCTATCTCATCTAAAAGGCAGCTATAGAACATTGAGTACATTAAAAAAATATACTAAATAGACTTTGTCATAATTACAAAAAAAAAAATCAGAAGCCATTACAGATTTTCACCCTGTTTAGGGTTTTCGGCTTGTTTGGTTTTGTGGGTTCCCCCCCCCCCCCCCTCAGTACTGGTTCTAACACTGGTGCAAAGCAGCAAGAATTTTCTCTCCGGCAGCCTTCTCCCCATTTTTGCTTGCTATTAACCTTCTATCTCTGTGCCAACCAAGATCTGCTCCCCATTTTTCTCAAATCTCTTTTCTACATGGCCCCAACTCCACCCCCTTAAATCTGCAGAGACTATGCCATCATCTCTCCCTCCTTGGCATTTCAGCACTTTCTTTCTTAAAAATCAGCAAAGGGTTGAAGAAGAAAAAATAAAAGTATATCCTTGCCTTTCTTCCATCCTTCTTCTGTTTTTGAAAGCAGCTACAGCATCATCAAGAAGAGCCATCCAGGTTATCTCAAGTACCACATTAAACCAGCAGGCCTATAAAAAATGCCTTGGGTATGGGTATTCATCTCTCTCCTAATATTATGTCTCATTTCCCCTAAATCTTGAAAGTTTTATAAATTTATATAAAAAGGCTCACATCTCATCATAAAGCAGGCAGGTAACAACCTCAAGTCTGGAGGTAAAGATTAAGAAACTCACTTTAGATCAAGCTACAAGCCAGCGGCAGAAAGCAGAAACTAGTAATCCCAACTGTAGGTTCCTTGACCTACAACCCAATACCACTTTTTTTTTTTCACCTGGAGAAATATCCTTTTCACACTAACATTCTGCTCCTAAAAACAGAACCTAGTTAGTTTCAGCCTCTCCTTATAATCTCTACTTTGATTGTGTAAGAAGTCTCATGGAACACAAAACCTGCAATTTAACCTATTAACCCAAATATCTTAACAATTCCTCCCACATTCTCAAGAAAATGGACTGTAGGAGGAAACCTTGCCGTGCAGTCTGATACACAAGAGCATTAAGCTCTGGAGTTGGTTATGATTTCCAGAATTTTTCCCTGAAAACCAGCTCCACCCATCTCAATCTAAAAGACACAGCCTCAGACAATGCTGGGTGTGCATGGAATACTTCCTAATCCATAAGGGCATCTATTGCAAAATAAGTATAGCATATACAAGCAGAAGAGCAGATGTTTAAATGTCTGCAAGACGATCAGTTGAAATGCAGTTTTCACTCAAAGCTACTATGCAAGCACAATCCCTTCTATAACTATTTGATAGATTTATGAAATGAAAAGCAAAAAATCATCTTCAGTGCATAAAACAGACTGAGAGAGGTAAAAGGGTGGCATCAAAGTAAAAGCTCTATGATAAAAATGAAACTGTGTGTCACGCCAGCCAAGCAGACGCTGCTGCATCTGCTTCAGAGAGACGCTGTGTGGAACAGACTCTTAGCAATCTACAGAGGAAATGGAACTCTCACCTCAACACTGAGCTGTGCCATCCCTGTACTGCTCAAGCCAGGCTTTATTCTGGCATTCATGCAGCAGCTTCCTCCCCTCCCCATCATATGCAAACATATTTCCTCCCGCATTCCTTGAATCTGTAATACACCTTTAGCAGCTGTTCTAACAAAAGCATGCACGTGCTACTTTTCTGCTTTACATCATATGTGAATATGTTTTATCGATACAACAGGGAATTCAGCCGATCAGATTAGCTGTCTAGAGAGATCTGGAAATTTTCTCTGACAACCACTCCCTTTCCCTAGAAGGGGTCTTCTCTTCACAGAGAGAGCCTTAGACACCTGCCTCCAGGAATGGGAAATTGGTCTCCACTGTCCTTTTACTCCTGGTCCTGTCTTCAACAGCCAAAAGCAGCAGAAAAATGGACTAGTCTCTTTTTCATCATGATCTATTTTCCCCTAAGCTGAAACAAGAAACCAGTTATTAGGATATTACTAGTTCATGTATGTATTATTGATAAATGGGTAACATAAAAGATATCTAGTACACGAAAAGCTTGTTCCACATCCTTTCTATTCAGAATGCAACTACTCAGTGCCTTTGTAAATTAAAAAGACCAGGTCATTTCTTCCCTATGGGAATGACGAATGGAATCCCAGATGTTTTATAGCAGTAGGAATCAATGTGATCTAGCTATCTCAACTGCTTGACTTGTGATCTGATGTTGTAGCACACTCCCACTGACTACAGTGCAATCTGGGAAACAAGTTAGTGGAATAATTATTACCATCACCCCGTCCCAGAATTGCCTCTTTTTTAGACCTTGGCTCAGACTCTCAGCCTCCATTACAGCACCATGCAGCTAACACAACTCCATGGATTTCAGCAGTTAATAGAGAGGTAAAACCTAATATTAGTTTTAGCATACCTCTAGGCACATTTAATTCCTACAGCTCAGATAATGATAATAAAATCTCATAGAAGTAAGAAGGAAAGAGCAAAGAGACTTGACAGCCATGACTGACATGGGAAATGGAGAACTAGGGAAAATAGAGCTCCAAGCACTCATCTCAATATGAATAACACTGCACCTTCACATTTATCATTAATGCATATCCCTTAATACTTGTTTTCAGAACAGTGTTAGTCAAGTTGGAAAAGCTATATTGTTTTCCTTTTTATCATAAATTAGTTAAGGCTTGAAACTGAGAACAGACGTACAGTAAACCAATTGTCTCTACCATTACAGCAGTTTCTAGAATGCTATTTTGGAGGTCACACCTCAAGACACTGAGAATAGTTGGCAGATGCTCTTAAGTTATCTCCCTTAGGAAGTACCTCAAGGCAGATCTGAATAACAGTCTTAGGTAGCAGACCAGTCAAACAGCTATGGAAGGGTCGCCCAGCATATGACCCAGCATACGATCCATCATATGCTGCCATGGAAGTCTCTGTCTCCCTCCCTTAGGTAGTACCTCAAGGCAGATCTGAATAACAAAGTCAGTCTTGGGTAGCAGACCAGTCAAACAGCTATCGAAGGGTCGCCCAGCATATGACCCAGCATACGATCCATCATATGCTGCCATGGAAGTCTCTGTCTCCCATCTTAATGAGAAGAGAGCAGTATTTGAAACATTCCAGAAATATGACTTTCTGTGTCATAGGGAGAGCAGGTCTGAAAACAGTTCACAGCTGTTACAAGTATAAAGCACAATTATTTTTTTCCACACAAACATACCAGCATTATGATCACTAAGGAAAACCTTAACGGAACACGTATGGATGATGAATGTAACCCATGGTGATATACAGACAGATAAAAACTGACATCTTGAACCACTTGTTAAAATTGCTTTAGAGAAATAAATCCAAGATAAATCAACTCATTCCTGAAACTGCTGCTTCATAGTGACACTTAAGGACAACCTCAAGACAAATTCTTCTCTTACCTACCAGAGACTAGTTTTCCTAAGACTGTCACATAACTGTTGAGAATCTTTGGAAAGAACACATTTTTTAAAACTGAAGAATCCGAAAAATTAAAATATTTATTTAAATGCATTTTATATAATAAACTGAGCAGCTGCAGTGCAACCTCTCCAGTGCTGCTGCATTATCATCCACCCTCTACACTTGCATCATAGAATTTAAAGTCACTGCAGGCAGGTGAGCCCCAAGCACACCTCTTTGAAAGCGCATCATGGTATCCACCCCTTTTCCCTGTGAGATTTGTAGACAGCAACAGTCAAGGGCATGGGAATATATTAATCGTTCCCATCCATTCCCAGTACAACCCCCCACACCCGCAGACTGGAAACTGCACTCCCTGTGATGGCTTTCATCTGCTTTTCCCCACACTAGCACTGAGTGATGTTGAAGATGCTAACAGCAATCCTTCCAGGCACAATCGCCTCTAAAAAGCAGACATCCACACCTCAGTCTTTCCTCCTCTATGTTCATGCTTGCAAGTAGGTGATAACATTCCTCATTCACACATCCCAGCTCCTGATCTCCACTGAATAATCTATCCATTTTCCCTCTCAGCAACACTAGCCCTATACTAGTCAACATCAGCTATCCTTCTACTTCGGTTCTAAGAAAAAATACTAATATTTTTTTCCTACAACAGGGTCTCGGCATTTTCACCCCTCTCTGTTCTGCCTGTGTGGGCACACACGCCCGTGCAAATCAAGCACACACTTTCTCCCACATCAGCTGCTTTTCTGAAGAGAGCTGCCCAGGTTCCCCTGCGATGTGGTACAATACCCCCCTCTCCTCCCTGATCCGTGTGTACACAGCCAGTTTTCCCTCCTCCCTTCCCCCACCCCACTCTCTGTGCATGCTTCTGCCACCGCCTGGAGTGGGGGAAGGGAAACATGCACTGTATGAATGAATGGGCTGAAGAGACTTACCAGAAATTTGGTGAGGAAGGAGTGGAAGACGAAAAAAAGATATCAAAGATGGGTGCTTCCTTCAGTGTGCCAAGTGCTGCTTCAGTTCTGGCTCCCCTTAACGAGGTCACGTGTCTTGCTAGGTACCCCTTTTCCTGGATCCCCTACTAACCAAAAAGGGTGGCAAGGAAGTCTTCTGGATGTCTCTCTGCACTGCACTCCGAAGGAGGAAAGGGTACTACTGAAGCTCCCAAAACAAGCACGGGATGATGATGATAACGTTCTCCTGGTCCTGTAACGGGCAATAACTAGCAGATGCCTCGGGGACCACGATGGATTTCTAAGGAGGGGGAATGGGGACTAAATTATTATTTGAAATAATTCCCAAATTGTCCTCCCCTACAGGGGAGGTGGAATGGGAAGTGGGAAAAAGAGTATTGGTGAAGAGCTGTAGTTTTCTATGTAAAATAGACTCAATCCTCGTGCCTCTACTTCCTCACAGCTAAACCCCTAAATGATTCTGAAGTCACCAACACCTAGGGAGGAAAAAAAAAAAAGGGGGGGGAGAAACATCCCTATTAGATATAAACATATAAAGGCACCTAAGATAAACTAAATCCCAAAAGAATAAAAGGTACCATACAAGTCAGTAAGCAAAACCAAAAGATGGGATGAACACAGTTAGGGGAAGCGTGCAACTTCCAATAATTTACAGAAATATACTACCACAGAAACCCATTTTAAGGGAAAAAAAAACAGAAGGTTAAGCAGTTTATTCCTTTACTGAACAATGTGCATTCAAAGGAAAGATAAATCTGTATCTACACGTGAACATATGAAGAAATTAAGTTTTAAAACCTACGAAAACTATTCATATTTATTTGCGTGAGTCTTTAAACCCCTCCCCCAGAATAACATTTAGAATTCAGATGAAGAGACTGGAGAAAAGTATGTTTCAGGTAAGAAGCATATATTCCTATGTATTAAGACCCCATTCTACCACAGGGGAAAAAAAAAAAAAAAAAAAAAACAAACACTTGTACAATCTATCTGAAAAAAAAAAAAAAAAAAAAGAACCACCACCAAAATAACACGTCTAGAGAATGCTTGCTTAAACGATGGAGTAATTAAAAATTAACATTCGCACGCTTTGAAAACGGAGCCCCTGTAGATCCTAGGCAGCTAAGCCACCCATGTGCAATTAGCTCTTTAAACATCAGAAAACAAAGAGAAGAAAGCTAGTTGTAAAGATTTCGCTGCAAGACTCAACGACAGACACACACACACCCTACATCACGTGAAAAACTGCCCCCAACAAGCGCAGATTTTCCCATTCACGCGCCCGGGAGCGGTTTTGCACCCCGTTTCGGCGGCTGC
>NW_010108897.1:0-7844 GCF_000699245.1 Pterocles gutturalis
CCAGCCGTGTGCCCTGGCCACGAAGAAGGGGAACGGTATCTTGGGCTGCGTCAGTCAAAGTATCGCCAGTAGGTCAAGGGAGGGGATCCTGCCCCTCTGGCTGGCACTGGCGGGGACGCAGGGGGGGGGGGGGGGGCAAAAAAAACGTGTGGAGCTGCTGGAGAGAGTCCAGCACGGGGCTGTGAAGGATGCTTAAGTGACTGGAGTATCTGTGACAGGAGGAAAGGCTGAGAGAGCCGGGACTGTTCAGCTGGGGCAGAGCAGCTCAGGGGGCAGCTCCTCAACCTGTACAGACACCTGAAGGGAGGGTGCAAAGAGAGAGGAGCCAGGGAGGGTGCAAAGAGAGGAGCCAGGGAGGGTGCAAAGAGGACGAAGCCAGGAAGGGTGCAAAGAGAGGAGCCAGGCGCTTCTCAGTGGTGCCCGGTGACAGGGCCAGGGGCAACGGCACACACTGAAACACAGCAGGTTCCCTCCGAACATCAGGAAACACTTTCTCACAGTGAGGGTGACCGAGCACTGGCACAGGTTGCCCAGAGAGGTTGTGGAGACTCCCTCCTTCGAGATACTCAAAAACTGTCTGGACACAGCCCTGGGGAAGCTGCTCTGGGTGGCCCTGATTAAGCAGGGGGGCTGGACAAGGTGACCTCCAGAGGCTGCTTCCAGCCTCGGCCATTCTGTGATTCTGTGGTTCCTCTGTGCCCCAACTATGGAGAGATGGAGGCCCTCAGTGAGGATAAGGGAGCCACTCAAAAAGCGAGGGAGCCCTAATCTGTCCCTTCTGTTCTGAAGGAGGGTTGGTGCCTCCACACTCTTTACAGTCAACCCTTCATTGAGGAAATGTCCAGGAGTGTCGCTTCAAAGCCTCCTGCAGAATATACAGCATGTAGAGTTTGAGGAAAGTCTCTCCCTGACAAGAGGATGTCTCAATTTGAGGATATGAAAGGACTCTTCCTTCTCCTTTGCCTACAGGCATGGATGGACCTAGAGGACATTCATTTTGTCCAGGAAAAAAAGGAAGAATGGAGCTCTGTAATAGAGATCTCCCCTAGGCAGTGTCCCAAACACTTGCATCACTGACAGTGAGGGGAATGGGAACCCAGCACTGAGAGTCTGCAGCCCAGACAGCAGCCAGGAAAGGTAACAGAGGCAGTCAGATGGAGTTGCTATAATGGTGAGTGGAAGTGCTCTTTGCTTACTTAAAAACAGTGACCAGACCTCCCTGCATTCCGGTATCCCAAGAGGATAACATCCTGATCCTGTGCTGTTGACGCCCAAGGTCTGACCTAGGTGCAGACCTCGCTGTGCTTCACTGCTCCCCAACGCAGCACTGGTACCTGTGATTCCTGTGCAGGACTGGCAGGGGAGCAGAAACTATCATCAGTGTGAAACTGGGATGGAAGGAGAAGGACTGAGCTGGAACCTCATTAATGCAACAAGAAAGCACTGGTTCATGAGCTGCGTGCAAGGTGAAAAAAAAAAAATAGGACAAAAGAGGCAGAATGTACCGGGTTGGGGTTTTTCAAGATCAGAACAGAAACACAAGTTTCCTCCTGCAGGATCATTAGTTACTGTCTTCACTATTGATGGCTGAAAGCAATATATCCTACCCAAACAAACTACAACCGTTGTGCAGCTTATTGAGACAAAAAAGCAAATAGGCATTTTTCTTCATATAGTGAGCACCTGAAATCAGTACAAACAGAAAACTCAGATTTTCTAACATTCCCTTGCTCCTTGAAGCACAGTACTTCATTCATGCCCTCTATTAAGTCCTTTCCTGCGGTAGCTTTCCTGTGGGACATCTGTTCTAGAATTTCACTCTTATGAGGGGCAACATCATCAGACCTGCGAGTTCCTGTTTTGCAATAAATACTTTTCATGGCTTTCCATAGGTATCATGGCTTCCATTAATAACTGAACTTAAGATCTAAGGTGGTTATATTAGTTGCCCTTCCTATTAAATTTTCCATTCTTTCCATATCCCTCTGCAAAATTAGGCATAGCAGGTAAAGCCTTACTGAATAGTTGGCATTTCTTTATTCCCATATGTCTGGTGAGTTGGTTTTTGTGCAAATATCCTGTTTCTTCCATAGTATTTGTCAGGCATAGCATGATCTAACCAGCAGAAGATTCCTACGACTTCTTTAATGGTGAAGTGTGTAACAAAGGAGTTCAAGGGTATGTCTCCAGAATGAAATGGAGCGTGGGACAGAGCCCTCACATTTAACTCCAACCACAAATGCGGATATTGACCTGACCGATCTCTGCACAAACCAACTAATTCCTTTTCGGATCCAGCTTCAAGTGAAAGGATCGAGACAATCAGATGGAGATAGTGGCGTGATCTAAGCCTTGTTCAAGATCAGTGGGGTTTGGTCTCCTTTAATGATGCAGGCACTCTTGAAAGTGGTGTAGAAGCTCCCAATAGTTGACTTTACTCTGAAAACTTGTTAAATATACAGTACCCATAAATACACTTTATTCTGTACAAATGCTTTGCTTGTGGTGTTTGCTACATTGGCTCAGCATACTGAAAAATCTGTCAGGAGGCACAGTTATAGCTCTCAAGCTAGTATCAAACTAACTGATGGGCAGAAAGCAGGAGAAACCCAGCCAACATGACCTTCCCATTGTACCTCACCGGCAGAAGCAGGAGCAGGGCACCCCTCTCCTGAATCCCGGTTCAGCCTCTGATTCTGTGGAACGTGCTGACTTCTTGTTTAACTGGGATGAATGATCACACCCTTTGATGATACCAGGAAAAAAAGCTCTGGCACAGATCCAGGGCTTAACAGCTCCTCTTTGAACTCAGTGGACAGTAGCTCAGAAGTAGCGGACTCTCTGACATTCCCTTTTGTCAAACGGGAAACGGCATTTTGAAACGTGTTTGGTAGAGTACTTAACCCTGGTGAGATTGAAAACAATTATTCTTTTGTTTCCTATATCTAGATATAATTATTATAATGTGTAAAAACACCAATTTTTTTTTTCAAAAGACAACATACCTTCCTTAAACACCTTAAAATGTATATGCTGGGAAAACCAGGCCTGAACCAAAATCCTGCTTCCAGACACGGTGAAATTTGTATGCAGAGATTGTCACTCATGACTAGCAATATTTCTTTAAGACGTTACATTTCAACAACTGTACTTATTTCAGCACTCCAAAGGGGAGAGTCTAATGCAGAGATCTGTACAGGTTACTAAGCAATCTATAAGAAAAAGCAAAGCAGAATTACATACAAGTTATTTTAAACTATGCATCCCTACCTGCAGGATTCTTTGCAGGCCACAGAACCGAGTGTTATTCTTCTGATTTGAGGGGTGAGAAATTCAGACTGTGAGATTACCATATTTCCTTTATTATTCACTTTTGTCTTTATTACTTTGCTACCAGCATCAAGTATTTGAAGGCATGCAGGACTTAATAAGATGATAAGGAGATAAATATTCTGTGGGAAATTAGAGTATTCCATTTGGGGCAATTTAGAGTCTATTTATGCTTCTCTAAGCCAGATCTCAGTTCTTGCCAAGGTGTACTGAAAGAAAAGGCAATGTCCGTACAGCAACACAGGCAACCGAAGGGATCAGGAGCATCGAACTTTTTCGGTGGAGAGGGCTTCCTACTTTGCTTCCTGTGTTGGACTATGAGGTTGGACAGCAATCATCTCTTATATGGTCTTGTTTCTATATTTATTTCTTGACAGGTTATACACTCACTCAAATAATTTTCTTTCTTTTCCAAATTTAGAGGTGTAAGCAGAAAGTTTCTGCATTTAACCATTAAATCATAAGCTCACATATAACAAAACTGAAAATCTCTCTGCACATTTTAAAAGGAACTACTTCATTACGAGGAATAATATTCCAGTGTTCCTGGAATAATATTATTTGCCTATCGTTTTTTTTCTGCAGCTGAAGTAACGCATTACAAAAAGGAAAAGGATGGTCCAGTAGTATAAATAGTCCCAGATGAAAAGCTACAGAGAGACCGTTTTCAATAAAGAGACCCTTTGCAGCAAAGAAACCCTTTAGTGTAAGACTCCGTATGTTTCCAAGTCAGGTTTACGTTGGCAAATGCCATCCTGCAAACACTGCAAAATATGTCAGCTGGATCCTGATTTCCCCTCACATCCACACCAAAGGGTGGTTTCAACGGCCTTGTGTGGTTTTTGGTCTATAAGCATAAATTTCTGCTTCTTGGCTTTGCCAGCTAACAGGAGGGCAGGCTGGTCCTGCGCACGCTCACGTTACAATATGCGCGTTATTTGGGAGAATGAGAAGATTAGCACATTGCTACGAGAGTGTGGACACAGGTTTTTCTGCAGTACGGGTATAAAACTCTTCTGTGCAAAATCGCATCTGTCAGAGTGTGCAAGAGATGAAGGGGAAATGGGAACGGGGTGATATTTCTAAACCCATGGGCACAATTGACATGCATTGTCCCAGTGTTCAAACGTGTAACCAGGCGAGACTGCAGTGGCTGCCCAAGAGCTGCACACTCAGCTAGGGACCACTAAAACTATGGCAGGATGGTTTCAAGTTCTTTAAAGAAAACCCAAGGAATAGGAAGCCATTTCTAAGAACTAAAAATGACACTGTCAAAAGGGAAGCAAAGAAATATTAAAAAATACAGTACAATTAAGGGCACACAAAAAAAATTTAGAAAATAGTCTAGTGTAGTCTCCTGGAGCCTTTCTTTTCCCTAACAGGGTCTAGCCCTGGAAAAAATCTATAAAGAGTTACAAAAAGTGGTGAAGACAATAGGAATTGCTGATGAAGTAAAATAAGTACAGAAGTAAAGTTAAATCCTGCACACAATAGATGAGTAGAAGGGAAGTGAGTTTTTTTCCTCTAGTAGGCTAAGAGGAAAAGAGAGATAAAGGATGAAATAGGATATCTCTGAAACACAAAATGCAAATCATAATCAAGGACCCTGACATGGCAAAACTCCTACATAAATAGTTCTTTATTTCTTTAGGAAGGAAGCAGAGCTAAAGATACACCCAGACCCAAATTCAAGGAAGAAGATGGGAAGCTCAGAGGAAAAGTCTGCAATAAGGAGATGATAAATATTCATTTACCTAACTGTAACAATTTCAGGTCTTCAACATTAGATGAGATTCCTGAAGGATTATGAGTTTCATCTAACATGTATTGAAATGAAGTGGCTCTTTGTCAGTGGAACTCACAGACACTAAATCAGCTACTTGCAAATTAAACATTTCAAAAAGAAGCACTGAATCAGGAAAAGTTTTAAAATCAAAGAAGAGAATGAGCTCAATAATGAGCCTGAGCAGTTTTCACTAGAGGAGCACAAGCAGGTGTTGTCCTAAAGGTGCTGGCTTGTCACCTGGGGAGGTGCTGATCAGGATCGAGTGGCAAGGGAATAACAACATCTTCGAGCCTGTAAAGTGATGGCAAAAGGAGTCAGTTCTTCATTCATGCTACTGAGTTTGGCTTATTAATGTGTGAACATCCGTAGATGAAAAGTGCTCACATGGCCCACTCTGGTAAAGCTACGAAGCCGTACCTTCAGAGTGCGATCTGCCTTCCTGTGTCACAAGCCATCACATTCCAGGCAGTTACTCATGTATTAAGTTAATTATCTGGCTATCAATAAATAATCACTTGTGCTTTGCCACAGCACATTTTCCAGCAATGCATTTCCTGAAGACATCAAGAAATGAAGAATTTGTTACTCTGACAGTTTGTTCCAGCGGTTAATCCCCTTCAGTGTTAACTAACGGGTACCAAAGTCTTATTTGAATTTATCTGCCTTTGACTTCCAGCCACTGGTTCACATGATGCTTGTTTGCCTTGATGGAAGAGGCTTTATTGCTTTGTGTTTTCTCTCTAATGTGCTCACCCACTTTAGTCTGCTCACCTCTGTGTTCTCTAAAGAGAGGAGCTCATTAATGCTCCAGGATATCTTGGTTTTAGATTTTTTTCTGCATATTTTCCACATTGAAAATACCAACACTAGAATTCTCCTGTGTAGCTCTTGTTTTCACCTCTCTCTTCTCATTCATGCCTTTTTTATCTGAACTTTGACAATCCACGTTAGTCTTTTTGCTGTTGAATCAGACATTGGAGCTCTTGTTCTGCTGCTGTTTAGTATAAACACCAAATCCTCTTTCTGACTCAGGGTATTCAGGAGCCAGTCTACAGCATGTGGACACATTTTTCCTGTTACTGTTGCCAGGCTAACCAGGCAGTGATTACCTAGATTATCACATTTCTCTCTTTTTTTCTTTAATATTTGCATAATCTTAAAATTCTTTAAGTCTTGTAACATTTTCCTGGATTTGTTAAAAATTTACAGAAAAGACTGAAGATGTGTTCAGACAACTCTTGTAGAACTCGAGGATGGGAGTACATAGATTTAAATCAGATTTCAAAATTCTAGGTTTTATGATAGTTTATAATACCACTCAGCTACTACTAAACTAAAAAATTATTTACCCACACATCAAACTTCTCTCCAAACATGGAACCCCCAAAATATTCATGAATGTTTTATTTCTTTATCACTATTAACAAATGCACAGCCTCAGCCAGTAACTGACTTTGGGTTTCTTTTCTTACTAATGTAGTTTAAAAATTGTTACTTATTTGTGCGAAACCTAGTTATTGATTTTTCCCTGAATTGTTCATCAATAATAGTCTGCAATTTCTACTTCATATCAATATTTGTTTTTCCACTTTTATTACAGTTTTTATTTCTAATTGTTTTTTCTATTTGCCACTGAATCAGCACCAGAGTTGGAGTACAGCTGCTCTCTTTTTCAGTTGCAGAGTTGTGACACCATGTCACATTTTATAGCAATTAAAGAGCTCCCTATTTTCAGTCAATTTTTTTCTACCTTTTTCTTCTCGTCATGTCACTTATAATCTTAGCAACAGAAAATAAACCGTATGATTTCAAATTATATACAGCAGGAAGCAAAAGCTATGGAAAGCAGCCTGAAGTTTCAAAGTCCAGTGATCAACTGCAGATAATAATGACAAAGGAGGAAGCGTTAAAGGGAGACCAGGCCGTAAGTGACAGAGGACACTGGGAGATAACACTGTGAGGCTGCTCCAAAGGCTCTTCACTCACATCCTCAGTTTTGCAATTCAAAATGATCCAACTGGAACCCAGGAACAGGAGATGTTGCCACTCAGATTCAGATGTTATGATTCATTGATCATGTTTCAACGTAGATAACTAGGAAGAAGCAACTGATTTTGTTCTAATTTAAATATTTGAGTTAGGAGCACTGAACACTGATTTCTTGAATTAGAATCCTTCCAGGGTGATAATATAATCAAAAATAATGTAGTAATGTCTGTCTCAGATTAGTTGTGTTGTAAAAAGGATCACTAAAGGGATTTATCTCTATATCCCCAGCCTCAAAAACTTAGCTCTTGCATGGACACAGAAATGTTCGTGTTCAGAAGTGCAAAAGGACTGCTAACTTTCCAAGCCACTGAACAACTTCAAACAATTGCTATTAAAAATAAAAATCTTTTCACACACAATATTAAATCTTTGCCCAGATTTCCATGCAGTAAGTTGGCTCTAATGTTTTAGCAATGTCCTGCAATACATCTGTATACAGCAGTTTTACACAAAAAAAGGGGGAAAAGGCGTCAGAAAAGAATTCTTCATGAAAAAAAATGAGTTTGATCTAAGCCTTTTTTAATTTTTTCCCATCAGATTTTGTATTTCCCAGTCTCCACCCTCCTGTTTAAGAAGCTGAAAGCAGGCATTCTCTGGTTCACGCTGACACACGGGAGGCTTAAATATCTCTTCAGCTGCTTCCGAATGTTTGTTCCACAGGAAGGGAGTCAGTTCGCAG
>NW_010108897.1:7856-10002 GCF_000699245.1 Pterocles gutturalis
TGCTTTGTGGTATCTGCATCAGCAGAGCAGATAAGCTCAGCCTCTCCCCGTACGGAAAAGGGGCAGAGTAGGAGCACCAGGAGACAGTGCGGTACTTGGGGATTATTGGGAAGGTTTCTGGAACAGGCGACTGTTAGGTAAGCAGAAAGGATCCTCTGCTGTCCACGTTCCCGTGCTGCTTCCCAACTGCTCAGCTCTGCACACACACTTTCTCTGAAATTGCTTATTCTCAGCTCCCAGCTGCGGGTCAGTATTTCTCATAGAGAACTGAAATTCTCCTGACTTCTATTACAATTCCTGCTTAGCAGTTAGAATCTCACTGTGGCACTGAAGAGGTCTGTCCTGGGTGTGCTAACATCCATCCCCATGCAGGGTGTTCCCTTCCCGCAGGAGATGGCCCATCGGCAGTTGGGCCAGTGGCACATTGACGGAGCCGGCGGGGCTTCTTGCCGAAAATCTGAAACTCCATGAGATTTGTCTGCCTGTATACTTTAATTAAACCACAGTTTGTTCCAAAGAGACCTTATCACACGAAAGGTATCCTGAATCCCCGTGCGGTTTTGGCTTTGGCAGATCCCTCCTTGGAATTCAGGGAAGCAGAAGATTCTTTTCAGGTTGAAAGACATCATTTATAGTTTCTTGGGACTTTTCCTAGGCTGTCTGTATTAGCAATAAGTAGAAGGCCTGCAGCGATAAGTCTGGTGGCACTAAATCAAAGCGCCTACAAAGCTTCTGAAAGGACGCTGCTTCTGTGAGCCGCCTGCGAGCACTTTCCCCTCTGCCCTCACGCTCCTTCTAGCTCCTCTGCTCCAGGCTGAGCTCTTGGTACATTCACCAACATGCACCTTTGTCAAGTTCCAAGTTACAAACTAGAAGTGTGGAAATACAAAATGAAAAGCTTGTTTATCACAGAGCTTCTTTGCTAGCGCACGGCGCTGGAGCATGTTGTTCTGCGATGGGAGGGCTTTTCCAGTGCCACAGGAAAGGGACATCCGTGCCAGGCAAGGCAGTGCATCGAGCCCAGGAAGCTGCTGGAGCTTGCAAGGAAAACTTCTTTCATCATTAATGTCCCTGAGACTCTACAAAATCTCTGGTGTTTAAAACGAGGTACTGCAAGAGCTGCGAAGAAAAGCAGGCGTGCTCCGCTAATGAGGGCGAATTGTGCCAGCTCTTTACAAAGAGCAGAGTGTTTCCTCCCACATCAAACCAGCTCGGCTTGATAGACCTGGAAAGAAGGAAGAGAGGCTGTGGCACTATTTGTTCCTTCCTACTCACCCCGGGCTGGCGTCTCGTAGAGGCTATGGGTCTGACCTCACCCCTATTGCACAAGGACAAGGTTTTCTGTGAGAGGAGGATTCAAACCCCCACCACACACCCAAACATAGCCTGCCCTCAGATTACACTGCTGTTCGCTTTCACAGCAATAATGGGATTGGCAACAATAAGACTGTGGCCTTTAATTAGGCTCAGGAGTTAAGAAAGGGTTTGTTGTTAACGATAATATTTTAGAGCTGCTGCTCCAGGGTCTCTATGTGCGGACGCAGACAGTGCTGTGATGAACGGACAGCATCCATCTGGGGCTTCCCAGTTTGTAAGATTTTTTTTTAGCTCTAATAGTGTTCAACTAAGGCAGACATTTTTTCTAGTATTGGGCCTTTTTTTCATAAGTACTTTCTCTGGTAATTTAATAGATCAGTCCTTATATCCCAGTGTTTTAATTAGATTCCCATACAAACCACATCCCTCAGAGCTGATGGGAGTGTGACAGTACACGCTGTCACTTCCCAAGAGCTGGCACCTCACGCCCTCATTAGCAGAAATGTATCTAGAAGTTTTATGTGCCTTTCTAAAGCTATGTACAACACATCTCCCCGAGCCTTATTAACTTCCAGCTTTTCTCCAGAAGCAGCTGAAAGAGGCACTCTGCACCTGCTTTCTGCTGCTGCTGACATCCGCTCCTACGTGAGAAAGGAGGCAGCAAATGCTGAGCTGAAGGGACTTATATTATTTATGATTGCAAAGACTCTTGGCTTGAAAAAACAGTTCAATTCCAGTGCCTTTCACCTTCCAAGCTAAGCAGGGAGACAAAGAGCGCATTCACAGACACCCCACACGTGACTGGGGCAGTCCAGCGGCATTCGAGCGG